>NC_136057.1:387178172-387188172 GCF_964261635.1 Lissotriton helveticus
AGAGGAACAGGACGACGAGCACGAAGAGAGGCAGTTTTTGCCTGAGGAGCCCAGGACGTCTCACCGGAAAGAAAACTTCATTTGGCAATTTTTTAAAATTCCCAAAGGTGAGAAAAAAGTAAATGCAAGATACGTAACTTGCCTTATATGTCAAGATAGACTGTCCAGAGGAACCGAGAAAAAATACAGTTTCGGAAACTACACAATGCATCGCCATATGACTAGGTGGCATCCTAACAACTACAGTGCTGCACAGTTTCGGAACGACCTAGATAATCTCCCTATTATGGCCAGAAGATCTGTTGTACCGGAAGTAACGGGACCAGAGGGCAGGGAGATGGTGCCAAATATACAAATGAGATTTGGTGAAGTAAAACACACCTGCGTATTTTGCGATGGATTCATTTGCTACGGAGAAAGAAGCATCACTCTGATCAACAGAGCTATTGACTATCATATGCAAGTTTGTACGAAACGCCCAAAATAATAAATACTTTTTTTTTGTTTTGTTGCTCCTGTTGAGCCCTTTACAATGAATCGTTTTCATTGCCCCCTCCAAGAAAAACCCCAAAAAATATAAAACTGTTCAGAAAATTTCAAAAAAAGTAAAAAAATGTTCCGAAAAATAATAAAAAAAATTTAAAACAACAAAAACAATAAAAAAAAAAGTTCTTTTCAGAACTACCTCCCCGTTATTAAAAAATTGGTACAATATTTGGAACTGTGCCAACCTCTATTTCTCTTAGTTCGCTTCCCAGTTCGCTCGCCGGTACGCGAACCGGAAGCGAACCAAAAACAGTAAGTATAAGTTAAGGAAACAGACACTTATGTTAAAAGAAAGACAGCTATAGGGGAGTAAACTAGAGATACTATTACCCGTAATCCACTGCTGATGATGTCACATATTACATCATTCATGACATGCTCAGTGACATCATTAGCAGAGGATTGCGGGTTTTTTGGCAACGTGCCTTATCCACGGTTTAATAACGCTGCCTTTTGCTTTATATAAGTTTTCAAATTGTATGAAATATATACCAATAGGTCGTTATGAACCTTTAGGTAGTGCTTTTCTTCATGAGGTCTGGTCGCTTCCATACACATACAGATGTTTCAAAGATGATCAAGAAGTTTATCTGAATGGAGAGGAATGCACTGAGACGCCAGATCATTCACTAATGTGTAGGCACATACAGTTACACGGTTCATGCAACAAACACCGACCAAATATGGCTTGCGTGTTGCAAGGCACGCCAGTTCCTGCTATCATCCCCACGTTCAAGTTGTTGGAAAATGGTAGTTATTTGATGCTCAATAATGAAGATTGATCTGGGTTAATTAAAAGTATTCCTTTTATCGTAACAGTAAGTGAACGGGTTATTTGCTGCAGAAATGTTCTATTTCCTCCCACACATGAACATAGGGAGTTTTCAATCTCGCCACAAATACCAACCTTGGGAGCAGATTTCAACGGCATGGCAAGAATAAGAGCTCTTTTGTCTCAGAGAGAGGTGGCCTTGAGTTCGGCCCGTGAAACTTTCGTGCTTCACATAGCGAATACCCGTACAGAGGTGCAGACCCTTTTCAATTCAGATTTGCCTTTCCATTTCAGCAAGATGGTTCGGACTATCTCTAACGCATCCTCCACAAAGGCCCTGGCGCACTTTTTTAAAGTTGTTACCAGTGGTCTCGTGACGTCATTTGAGAAAATCTTTCGAGTCATCCCTACTTTCTTTCATTGTATTTTTTCCACTCTGCTTCGTGGATTGCCATTTTTACTTGCATTACCAGCGGACGCTCTTGTGCTTTTTTACATTTTTAAATATGGATGTCCCTCCTATGCAACCTCCCGCCCTGCAGCTGCTGACACTGTTCCGCAATCGCATGCTAGAATATTATGGCACAATGCCGTTGGCGATATTAAGCACGGCATATGGATTATCTTTTCGATTCTCCTACTTCACCTGTGTCCAGCCTGTATTTCACTGCCTGACCTGTGATTTCGATTGGGCCATTGATTTGTGTCTCTGCGGACCGGTTTCTCCTGACGTCGACTTTAATCAGCTGATGACTCCTATCATTACTCACGAGTTGGTTTGTCCTGGCGAAAGGATTATGGCTGTGGCATTGATGCATGGACTAATTGGTCCCTGGAATTTACTGGCGGCAACACAGTCTTTCTTGGAACAGAGCTTTCTTGAAAACCCACCGAGCTGTCCTCTGATGGTGATAGAGGATCCGGTGCTGGGAGAGCACGTATGTTCTTTTCCGCTTTTAAATTGGATGGCTGAACTGTTTTCGGATGAAGACGGTGACTTCCTATTGGAGGCTGTTGCAGCTTATTTTGCATACACAGTTATGTCATAGACCTTTTTCATGTTTGATATGCTGAGTACTAGCATTTCATTGACAATTCATTGACTTATTTGTCAAGTTTTTATTATTTACCTTGCCTATTGGCTTAAGACTCGATAAAGTACTTGGCTGTTTTATTTTTCTTTAGCATTAAATTTTCCTAGTTTTTAATGCTTTACCTTGCGGACCGTCCACATATAAACTTGCAATCTGCTCTCATGAGATGGCACTTCTATTATCTTATTCAGTTCGTTTCCGGATCATGGGGAGGTGTCATCTACGTCCTGGATATCTTTACACCGTGTTAAGTTAGCATGGGCTCATTACCGGTTTAAACGCCATTTTTCCTTTTTTGCAACTTCTGCACACGACACTTAGTTGTTGCTTTAGCTTTCAACCTAGTAGTTCATCGTGGTTTACATGAGAATAATATGTTATTGCTCTACTATCTGCTTTGCTTGTTAAACTATATCTGTACAGCGAGTGCTAAAGTTTCAAGAACAACACGATACAGAATTGTTATGAGGTCTGATCTCCACGACTTCATACTCATAACATAAGTGCAACTTCTGCCAATTCTGGGCATGAGGCGGGTTTTATATTGCTTTGCCGAACACACATACACAACACTTGATGCGGTTCACATGAAGAGAGAGCTGGTGTATGCTGATGTGATTCCTTCAAATCTAAGACACTAAAGTATGGGCACGCCCTAAACCAACACAAAGAGACCTTCTTAGCGAATAATATAATGTGTGTATTAGGGAGGGTGAGATATAAGCAGCCGTGGGCCGTGGAGGGAGTTACGGTGAGGCAGGGAGGCGGGGAGGGGGAGGGGCAGGGTGGAGCCCTCTCCACCCTGCCCCTCCCCGCCTCCCTGCCCCACCGTAACTCCCTCCACGGCCCGCGGCTGCTTATAAGTGTTACTAACTCTTATTCATTTACAGCATGTTAACATACTGTCACCATTCGCTTTTTATGTACTAGTAACTATGCTGGTAATTTTGCTACTGATAATATGTGTACTTGTATTATCTAAGATACTACGCCTGAGAAGACGGCATTAGTAAATAAACATTTCAAATACACATGTGTTCTTCTTAACTCCATGTTCTGGTTTCTAAGAAATATATAACGACCGACTGTTCATGAGTTCCACGTATCCTGAGGTACTATAAGTTCATATTCTGGATTGTCTAAACATTGAGAGTTTGTTATATCCAATGTGACACTGTACCTAGCTTGCTAAAGGGTTTTTGATTACTAAGGTGAGTTTTGGGACACCCTAATTCGCCGAGGTTCCAATCCTCTGTCCACAGTTCTGTGTGAGAACAGAAACCCTGCGACAGGGGCACCCCCGACCCTTGCTGGAGCTTCATCACACTTGCGATACAACTCCAGCAATGCGCCACCTTTACGGCACAGATACATCACGCATCTGTGCTGTTTTTGCCCCATGATGCGCCGCATTGTAAATGCAGCACACCATAGGTGACGGAACAGCGGCACAGAATGACTAACACATCCCTGGTGATGCGCCAGTCATCATAAATCTATCCCTATGCTTCTTATCTTGTTAGAGATGAACCGCCATATGTATCATCAAAGTTTTTTGCATTTCCTAAATAGCAAACTTTAAGGAATAAATAGCGATTCTTTACCATCCCTAGTTTGCGATGAGCTATTTGCTAATTACAAATTACCCATTCATTTCCTTCATTTCCATAGGACGGTTGGACTCACTTTTAGCTCGAACGGCTGAATGGATTTGCACGAAACTTGGCAAAATTGTAGGGACTGGTAGCCCGATGTGCCTTTGCTATGTCTCAAGATATATGCTCCAGTGGTTTTTACGAAAATTAACTTTGAAAAATATATATTGGGCTACATTGGCCTATATATATGTTGGAACCCAAATGTAGCCCAATGTAGCCCAATGAAGCCCAATGTAGCCCAATGTAGCCCAAAGATGGCCGCCAGAGACGAAAAAAAACAAATGTAGCCCAAATATCAGCCAGATGTAGCCCAACTATAGCCCAGTGACAGAATGACCAATCAGCGTCGCAAACCTCCGTTACGCGAAGCGGAGCGCTGTTACAGATATATATCTTTTTTTGAACGTTAATTTCTCAAAATCCACTGGAGCACATATATTGAGACCTAGCAAAGGCACATCGGGCTACCAGTCCCTAATATTTTACCAAGTTTCGTGCAAATCCATTCAGTCGTTCGATTATTATTATTTTTATTTTTTTTGCCCCGCGGGGCCCTTTTAAAACCTCCACATCAAACCTAGGGGGTCAGCGAGGATCTACTATTCCCCCTTATGGTCATTTGCCCCTTCGCTTTCGCCTCCTCTTGTCTCTCGATCCTACCGAGAGACAAGATGGCGGCCGCTACGGACTGTTTGGAATGTTGACAGACGCCGGAGAACCAATCAGCTTCGCTTCACAAAGCTCCGTTGCGCGAAAAGTACGCGTCCTGGAGCGCTGCCCGGTCCGCTGTTACAGATATATATCTTTTTTTAAACGTTAATTTCTCAAAATCCACTGTAGCACATATATTGAGACCTACAAAAGGCACATCGGGCTACCAGTCCCTACAATTTTGCCAAGTTTCATGCAAATCCATTCAGCCGTTCGGGCTAAAAGTGAGGCCAACCGCCCTATGGAAAACTCAATGTTAAAAACACGTTTTGGGACCCCCCTTTTTTCTCGGCCCCCCTTGACGAACCCCACCCAAATTTTCAAGGGCTGCTCAGAAACAAAATGTGCCATTTTCCTGAAAATGTCAGCCAATTCCGTCCACAAACGCCAAAGTTATTAGACATAGAATTTTCAAAAATCCCATAGAGAAAAAATCCTAACTATATATACCTACTGGCGACCGCCAGTAGGTAATGTGTGTATATATATATATATATTCACTGAAAAAACCATAGGTTAGAGACCATATATAGTTAGCTGGACATTTTATTGACATAAAACCAATGAAATTCCATATATAGTTAGTTGCACTAACTATATATCGCGCACCCGCAATCCACTGCTGATGATGTCACATATTACATCATTCATGACATGGTCAGTGACATCACTGATGACATCACTGATGACATCTCAAATGACATCACTGATGACATCACTGATGACATCTCAAATGACATCACTGATGACATCATCTAGTGTCTGTGTGTTTTTGTAAAGTTTAAATATGTTTTACATATTGAAGAATGAGTGGATGTATGGAAGACTGAGTGTGTGTGTGTGTGTGTGTGGCTGGCTGGGAGGTGTGTGACTCTGTGCATATCAATGTGTACTTGTATCAGTGATTGTATAAGAGAGTAAGTATGTGTTAGTATATGTGTGAAAAAGTATGGTGTTCTGTGTTTAACTGTATAGATGAGGAAATCGAAGTGTGATTGATTATTCACAGGACTGACTAGGTGTATGAGTGCATATGATAGTGTTGTAATAATGAGTGACTGTATGTATGAGTGATTGTATGGGTGAATGAGTGAATGTGTGTGTAGACGTAGGAATCAGTGAGTGCGTATGTAGTAACTGGTATTGGTGTGTCATGATGTCATCAGTGATGTCATCAGTGATGTCATCAGTGATGTCATCAGTGATGTCATTTGAGATGTCATCAGTGATGTCATCAGTGATGTCACTGACCATGTCATGAATGATGTAATATGTGACATCATCAGCAGTGGATTGCGGGTGCGCGATATATAGTTAGTGCAACTAACTATATATGGAATTTCATTGGTTTTATGTCAATAAAATGTCCAGCTAACTATATATGGTCTCTAACCTATGGTTTTTTCAGTGAATTTTCAAGGTTTTGTAAATGCAAATTCCTAACTATATATGGTCTATAACCTATGGTTTTTTCAGTGAATTTCATTGGTTTTTTAAAAGCTAATATCTATAGCTGTAAAATATATTCTTTATTACGTGACGTATCACGTAGCCACGTGAGACGCCTCATGACGCGTTGCATAACCGTGACGTATCGGCTCTGCAGTGCAAACAAAACCCGTAACGTAAGCGTGCCGGAGCACGCTTACAGATATATATATATTTTTTTAACCTTAATTAGACAAAATCCACACGTGCACATATCTTGAGGCCTTGCAAAGGCACATCAAACAAACAGTCCCTACAATTTTGCCAAGTTTGCTGGAAATCTATTCCCTTCATTTTTTTTTTTACTGTTTCTCTTGGTTTTCCCCTTGTTACTCTTACCGGGACGCTACCCGGTACGCGAACCGGACGCTCCAAAAACACAAGATGGCGGACTCCCGTTACGCTGCCGGTTAGCTGCCCGGTTCGCGTACCGGGAAGCGCCTCTACCGCGAAAAATCGCGGGGGACTTTAATATCCCCCTCATCAATCCTAGGGGGTCAGGAGGGGTTTACCTTGCCCCCTTTCCTTCATTTCCCCCTTCTTTTTTCACCACATCTTGTCTCTCGAACCTACCGAGAGACAAGATGGCGGCCGCTCCGGACTGTTTACAATGTTGACAGCTACGCTGCCGGTTAGCTGCCCGGTGAGCTGCCCGGTTCGCGTACCGGGAAGCGCCTCTACGGCGTAAAATCGCAAACAAATTTTTTTTTTTTTTTTTGCCCCGCGGGGCACTTTAATATCCCCCTCATCAATCCTAGGGGGTCAGGAGGGGTCTACCTTGCCCCCTTTCCTTCATTTCCCCCTTTGTTTTTCACCACATCTTGTCTCTCGATCCTACCGAGAGACAAGATGGCGGCCGCTCTGGACTGTTTAGAATGTTGACAGACACCGGAGAGCCAATCAGCTTCGCTTCGCGAAGTTCCGTTATGCGTCAGGTACGCGAACCGGGGCGCTAACCGGAGCGCTGTCACAGATATATATATTTTTTAAACGTTAATTTCTCAAAATCCACTGGAGCACATATATTGAGACATAGCAAAGGCACGTCGGGCAAACCATATCTACAATTTTGCCAAGTTTCATGTAAATCTATTCAGCCGTTCGAGCTAAAAGTGAGTCCAACCGCCCTATGGAAAAATGAATGGGAAAAACGCGTTTTGGGACCCCCCTTTTTTCTCGGCCCCCACTTGACGAAACCCCCCCAAATTTTCAGGGGCTGCTCAGAAACACAATGTGCCATTTTCCTGAAAATGTCAGCCAATTCCGTCCGCAAACGCCAAAGTTATTAGACATAGAATTTTCAGAAATCCCATAGAGAAAAAATCCTAACTATATATACCCACTGGCTATCGCCAGTAGGTAATATACATATATAAACATATATAATCTGCATATCTATATAAATATAAATGCATGCATACATATACATATATGCATACATATGTATGTTATTTACATGAAAGTTTTAAAAACACTAATAAAAGCAAAGCTAAAAAGCCACCTCATTACAAACAGAATGGCTTTAACTTAAACGAGGGCGAGATCTATTGCATTTTCAATGCTTGTTTACTTTGGTTCTATCAAGAAGGCATTCAGATGTGTCACACATTTGCCATAAATTCTGAATGTTAGCACTCTAGTTGCTCATTAGATCACTGTAGTAAAGCTAGTGCTCACCAGGGAAGTCTGCTGCTAATCATGGTTTGCAGCCATTTTCCCGCATTTTTTATCCCGCAGACTTTCAGTCCGCATACCATTATCCCGCAAGGTCATTGACCTCGCATACCATTATCCCGCATTTTTTCAAAACGCATGTGCATTTATCGCGCATGCCTTTACAAAGAATTACGTTTTAAAGGCATGTATGGTAAATGCATTTGCGTTGTGAAAACCACGATGACGAGAGAGGTAAGTGGGTTTGTGTTAATTTTTTCGTGGGTTAGTGATTGTGTAGTGTAGTGTTGTGTAGTGTAGTGTTGTGTTAGTGTAGTGTAGAGTTGTGGTGGTTGTTTAGTGTAGGGTCATGCTGGGGATAGTGTTTTAGGGTTTAGGGTTGTGTTGTAGTGTTTGCGTAGTGTAGGGTCATGCTGGGGCTAGTGTTTTAGGGTTTAGGGTAGTGTTGTAGTGTTTGCGTAGTGTAGGGTCATGCTGGGGGTAGTGTTTTAGGGTGTAGGGTAGTGTTGTAGTGTTTGCGTAGTGTAGGGTCATGCTGGGGGTAGTGTTTTAGGGTTTTGGGTAGTGTTGTAGTGTTTGCGTAGTGTAGGGTCATGCTGGGGGTAGTGTTTTAGGGTTTAGGGTAGTGTTGTAGTGTTTGCGTAGTGTAGGGTCATGCTGGGGGGTAGTGTTTTAGGGTTTAGGGTAGTGTTTGCGTAGTGTAGGGTCATGCTGGGTGTAGTGTTTTAGGTTTTAGGGTAGTGTTGTAGTGTTTGCGTAGTGTAGGGTCATGCTGGGGGTAGTGTTTTAGGGTTTAGGGTAGTGTTGTAGTGTTTGCGTAGTGTAGGGTCATGCTGGGGTGTAGTGTTTTAGGGTTTAGGGTAGTGTTGTAGTGTTTGCGTAGTGTAGGGTCATGCTGGGGGTAGTGTTTTAGGGTTTAGGGTAGTGTTGTAGTGTTTGCGTAGTGTAGGGTCATGCTGGGGGTAGTGTTTTAGGGTTTAGGGTAGTGTTGTAGTGTTTGCGTAGTGTAGGGTCATGCTGGGGGTTGTGTTTTAGGGTTTAGGGTAGTGTTGTAGTGTTTGCGTAGTGTAGGGTCATGCTGGGGGTAGTGTTTTAGGGTTTAGGGTAGTGTTGTAGTGTTTGCGTAGTGTAGGGTCATGCTGGGGGTAGTGTTTTAGGGTTTAGGGTAGTGTTGTAGTGTTTGCGTAGTGTAGGGTCATGCTGGGGTGTAGTGTTTTAGGGTTTTGGGTAGTGTTGTAGTGTTTGCGTAGTGTAGGGTCATGCTGGGGGTAGTGTTTTAGGGTTTAGGGTAGTGTTGTAGTGTTTCCGTAGTGTAGGGTCATGCTGGGGGTAGTGTTTTAGGGTTTAGGGTAGTGTTGTAGTGTTTGCGTAGTGTAGGGTCATGCTGGGGTGTAGTGTTTTAGGGTTTTGGGTAGTGTTTTAGTGTTTGCGTAGTGTAGGGTCATGCTGGGGGTAGTGTTTTAGGGTTTAGGGTAGTGTTGTAATGTTTGTGTAGTGTAGGGTCATGCTGGGGGTAGTGTTTTAGGGTTTAGGGTAGTGTTGTAGTGTTTGCGTAGTGTAGGGTCATGCTGGGGTGTAGTGTTTTAGGGTTTTGGGTAGTGTTGTAGTGTTTGCGTAGTGTAGGGTCATGCTGGGGGTAGTGTTTTAGGGTTTAGGGTAGTGTTGTAGTGTTTGCGTAGTGTAGGGTCATGCTGGGGGTAGTGTTTTAGGGTTTAGGGTAGTGTTGTAGTGTTTGTGTAGTGTAGGGTCATGCTGGGGGTAGTGTTTTAGGGTTTAGGGTAGTGTTGTAGTGTTTGCGTAGTGTAGGGTCATGCTGGGGTGTAGTGTTTTAGGGTTTTGCGTAGTGTTGTAGTGTTTGCGTAGTGTAGGGTCATGCTGGGGGTAGTGTTTTAGGGTTTAGGGTAGTGTTGTAGTGTTTGCGTAGTGTAGGGTCATGCTGGGGTGTAGTGTTTTAGGGTTTAGAGTTGTGTTGTAGTGTTTGTGTAGTGTAGGGTCATGCTGGGGGTAGTGTTTTAGGGTTTAGGGTAGTGTTGTAGTGTTTGTGTAGTGTAGGGTCA
>NC_136057.1:389205672-389250672 GCF_964261635.1 Lissotriton helveticus
TTCAGCGTCGACTGGAGCCATGCCTTCCTGGCCAGATCCTCAGCTCTATTCCTATGGGCTAAGACTTGGGGAAGAATGAGTGGGGTCGATGGACCCTGTAGAATACAAGCCTTATGACTTCTTGGACTGGTGTGAGTATCTGGGTGAAACCAATGGAATGGACACTTCTCCAGATACTGGCATTCTCCCCTTTCAGTGGCTATGGAAGAGGGAGCTCCATTCGCAATGGTTGTGCAGAGAGCGGCTGAGGCCCTGGACCTTAGCATGCTCTCGGTGGCAGTCACCACTTATGTCTTGATGGAAGTGCTTTAGCCGCGAGTGTCTCCTTCAGAGCCACTTCTCCCATTTAACGAAGCACTTACTGATGCCCTGATTGGTATTTAGTCCAACTCCCTCACAGACCACCGTACCCTGGAGAGGTTAGTGGTCCAATCCTCCACTTTACTTAAATCATTGCGCATCCCCAACCGCATAGCCAGATCTGAAATCCAAAAGGCTGGACAGTTTAGGCAAGATAATGTTTTCATCCACCAGCCTGGTATTGCAGTCGGTGAACACCACATGCCTTTTGGGCCACAGATGAGCAGGTGCTGCCTACGCTCCCGGAGGAGGCCCGGTGCGTGCACTCCCAGACAGTTTCCAATGGGAGGGATGCAGCTAAGTTCACCATTAGATGTGGACTAGACACCACCGAATCACTAGGCATAGCGGTTTCGTCAACAGTGGCCCTGCGGAGCCACGTCTGGTTGAAGACTACAGGCTTTTCTTGGACAACCCAGATATCACTCATGGACATGCCCTTTCTTGGCTCCTGTCTTTTCGGAGACCAGGCGGATTTGGTGCAGGAGTGCTTTAAGGACAGCCATGTCCTTGGGCCTTTCCTTGGCCCCTCGTCACCCTCAATCTACCTTTCACTCATTTCGTGGCCACGGAAGGGGTCTTCAGCTTCTTCCTTACCCGCCTAATCACCTCGGCTCGCAAGCTTTTCAGCCTCTGCATGATGTGGCTGCAGTACCTAAAGGCCCTGTGGTTTGGTTAGCCAGTAGTCGGGTGAGCGCACCCCCTCCCCTCCAGCAGCCACAGCCTCCCAAGCCCTCCTAGTCTGCCCATTTACCATCATGGGCACCCAGTAGGCGGCAGGATTTACTATCATCTGCCCCACTGGCAGTCCATAACATCAGACAGGTGGGGTTTGCAGATTGCCCGACGGGGCTACTTCCTCCCCTTCGAGTCTACTCCTTACTCTATTTCACCTACTTCTGACTGGCTGTTGGAGGACCACCTATCCCATCACTGCCAGGAAGTGACTGCTCTTTTGGCCAAAGGGAGAGTGCTGTCGCGAGAAGTGGATCGTGTTGCTATTCCCGCTACTTTCTGGTGCCCAAAAAGGACTGCGGCCTTCTGCCTATCTTTGACCTGCGCTCTCTCAATTTCTTCATCAAGAAGTAGAAGTTAAAAATACTAACTGTTACTCCAGTTCTATCTGCCCTGGAGCCAGGAGACTGGATTTTGGTGTTTGACTTGCAGGACGTATATTTCCACCTGCCCTACCTCGTGTCCTACCTGCCCACATGTGTTACCTGCAGTTCTCAGTGGGTTACAAGCAATTTCAGTTTACTGTGCTTCCCTTTGGCATCACCATCTTGGATTTATGGCAGTGGTTTCAGCTCATCTGTGGAGATAAGGAGTGTCAGCCTTCTCCTATCTCTACAACTGGCTGCTGAAGGCAGGCTGACTCCAAGCTGTTGTCTCCCCTGCATTCGCTAGGGTTCCCTATCAAATGAATACATTTGTAGATTTTAAAGCTTGGCCAACATGCTAAACTCAGTCTTGACTCCCTCTCAAGTGCTCCCTTTCATCTGAGCTGTTCTGTACACGATGCAGTTTCAGGCTTTTCTTCCCAAATAGTGAGTCCAGGATATTCAGGCTATTAATTTGATACAGATGCTTTATTTCGGTGAGACTGACTCTGATGCTGCTGGGCCTCTTGGCCTCCTGCATCCCACTGGTGATGCATTCCAGTTGGCATTTGCGGGCTCGGGAGTGGGACCTGAAGTTCCAGTGGTTGCAGCATCAGGGGAATCTTTCCAATATGTCCAGATCTCGAAGGGACCTGCAGTGGTGCCTCTTGAGCCATGAATGGGTCAGCGGCAGACCCCTCGCCCTTTCTCAACCAGATCTGACAGTAGTGGCAGATGTGTCGCTCCTGGGATGGGACGGCCATCTGGTAGTGGTGGAGATCAGAGGTCTCTGGTCTCCAGCAGATTCTGGAATCCACGTCAATCTGTTGGCCCTCCAAGCAATCCAATTGGCATTGAAAGCCTTTCTACTCTCCATTTGGGGAAAGTTAGTGCTAGTGTTCACAGCACTGTAACAAAACTTGAGGGGGCCTCCCTGCAAGGCACGTGGAGGGGCCCCCTCCGGGTTCAATCAGGATCTCTGCAGCCGGAGTGCTGTGCTGAGGGGGCCACCCGGAGCGGGTGGCCCCCCGCCCGGCAGGGGCTGCGGGGGCCTGTGTTACACCCCTGGTTCACAGACAACACATCGCCATGAGGTACTGCAACAAACAAGGCAAGGTGGGGTTGTGGACCCTTTGTCAAGAAGTCATGCGACCCTGGACATGTCTGGAACAGCGGGGCATATCCCTGGTGGTTTAATATCTGGCGGGCTGTCTGAACGCTAGAGCAGACAAACTGAGACGCAGATGCCTCCCGGATCACGAATGGCGTCTCTTCCCAGAGGTGGCGTAAGGTCTCCTTTAGCAATGGGAAGAACCTAGGTTAGATCTGTTTACCACTGACGAGAACACGCAATGTTAGCAGTTCTGTGCACTGGAGTTTCCAAGGCAGTTCTCGGAGAGGCTTTTTGTCTTGAGTGAAGCTCAGGCCTCCTACACGCCTTTCTGCCCATTCCACTTTTGCCCAAAGTTCTCAAGAAGACCAGGATTGATCAGGCCTAAGTGATCCTTCTGGCTCCAGATTTGGCATGTAGAGTCTGGTTCTCAAGCTGTTGTGCATGGCCATCGATCCTCAGATCAGACTGCCCCATGGGAATACCTTCGGTCTTTGCAACAGAGATGGGTTCTCCACCTGAACCTGTCAACGCTCCGCCTTCTTGCGTTTAGATTAAGCGGCGACTGTTGACAGCTTTCGATCTTCCTCCTGAAGCCTGTAACGTTATATAGGCAGCCAGGCGTCCCTCCACCAAGATGGTTTATGCCTGCTTTAGGGGGAAATGGGTGGTATGTTGTATAGAAAGACAGTTCAATCCCCTTTCTGCACCACTTTCACAGGTGCTCATATTCAGCCTACACCTTGCCCAGCAGGGCTCTGCTCTGGGCACTCAGAAGGGCTATTTGTCTGCCATTTCAGCTTTTCTGCGGTTGCGTGATCAGCCATACCTCTTTAAATTCCCTGTTATACATAGGTTTCTGAAAGGTTTACATTTGTTTCCACCTTCTCCTTTTATTATGCCCCAGCTGGACCTCGTCTCGTCTTCACTTTACTTATGTGCGCTCTCTTTGTGCCACTGCACAATTGTCTACTCAGGCTCCTTACCATCAATATAGCTTTCCTGGTGGCAGTAACATCTGCCATGAGGGTCAGTGAGCTTCAGGCCTTGTCATCCAAGCCTCCTTATCTGAACATCTACCCCGACAAACGATGTTTTGTATGAGAGCGTCCTTTCTCCCGGAAGTGGTCACTCCATTTCACGTAGGCCAATCTCTTCCTACTTTTTACGCCACTCTTCATCCCTCCAAGGAAGAGGAGAGACTTCACCGCCTGGAGCAAAATGACTGTTGTCATTCTACCTTGAACGCATGGAGGATTCCAGGTGGATAACCAACTCTTCGTGCTGTATGTGAGAGCGAAGAAAGAATGGACCATATAGAAGAAGACCATCTCATGATGGAATGTTCTTTGTATCAAAATCTACTACGCATTGGCTAAAAATCAACCCACTAAGGGTTTGCGTGCTCATTCCGCCAGAGCTAAAGCTGCAACCACTGCTTTAGCACACAGAGTTCCGGTCCTGGACTTCTGCCAGGCAGCGACATGAGCTTCCTTGCACACGTTTAGAAGCACTACTGACTGGACAGTCAGGTCCTACGGAATGGACATTTTGCCTGTTCGGTCCTGCAGGACTTCGTCTTGTGAAATTGGTCAGCAGATTTATTTTAAGGTAAGGAATCTGCGGCTAGAAGTCTCTATCAGATGAACAAGTTATTTACCTTCGGTAATGCCTTAGCTGGTAGAGACTAACCAGCAGCAGATTCCTTACCAACCCACCTATTCTCCCCGCTCTGCGAAGGGATTTTTAGTGACAGGGCTTTCCTCTTTCAGAGCCCTAGTATTCCACACCAGTGGTCAGTGTACTTCGTGGCTCCACGCTTCTGGTGTGGAAAGTCGGGAAAAGCAACTGATGTCAGTGCACTGGAGTGGCACCTATATAGGTACAGCGTACGTCACTTTAGGGCCTCTGACGCCACGTGGAGCTGAACGACGCCACCTACCAGTGCACAGGGGTACTGCTCAGGAAAATTTCCAGATCCAGTCTGGATAATTCTAAAATAATTAATCTGCTTCTACATTAAGTCTCTACAAGGTAAGGCGTTACCGAAGTTAATTAGGTTGTTCATTTTTTTCCTGTGCTTCTTCTTTTTGACGGTGTTTTGAAATTTACCTACTGGACTCCATGTTTCAAATTGAAATGCAGGGGCTCAGCCAGTTTTTTAGCCGAAACTTTCATTTGCGAACATCATTTTGCAGTTACTGCTGGTGTACTGCTTTTAATCATTAGTTTTCATTAGTTATGAGAACGAGATTCACAATTGTTATTGAGGCACCTGCTTTTAAGGTGACTCATAAATGCAGTAGACAAGCCACCATTAATGCAGGCGGTGCAGTGTCACTGGAACTTAGGAGTGTGAGAAGCCCTCTGTACCTAAATAAGGACTCTTTTCCTACTCAATCCGAGAAAAGTGGGATCTATTCTCCTTGTATATTAGGGCTGAGGACATTCTTGCTATACCACAGCTTAAATGATCACAAGTATGTAGTGTATAGTTCCAATAGCATATGTAAGAAGCAGAAGAGCACGTGCTGGCCACAGAGAACAACCCTTTCTCCTTCTCTTTAATTGATAGGTTGCCTGGATGAAATCCATATAGCTTTCATCAGAGAAGCCGCTGTATGTAATCAGTGGCATCAGCTATCTCAGGCTCCTCTCTCTAGTTGGAATGGTGGCTTCAGTCTGCTTGGGTGGCATTGTAAGATTGCCTTTACTTTAATTGGACATTGCATGTCTTCAGTTAGATCTGCTTGAAAAGAGGTGAAGAATTGTTGCACAATGGTGTTTTAGCAGCAAACCAAATATAGTGTGTCTATTTGTAATTTGTGAACCATATCTATATTTCTAATATTCCCTTTCTTTGCGGTCTTGTCTAGGACTGTACGCCTGCAAAGGAGCCCAAAACAGCCCTTGCCTTGTCTACGTCAGCTTCAACCACAAGATATACGTCTACTGGGATGTCCAGCTTGAGAGGATGGAGTCCACAAATTTAGTGAAGGTTTTGGAAACTAACCAAGAGTTTGTCGATATTACCCGTCAGCTAGGCGTGGGTGAGTCTTCTGCTACAAGTAATTCATGTTAAATTTTAGATGGAAGTTTAAGGATCGACCCTGGTTCGACTTGAGGTGTGTTAGAACAGACATCCTTGACGTTATATTCCCCCAAACCCCTTCTGTTTCCTGAATTCGTTTTTGTTGGCTTTAGGACAGGCATTTTACCATTGCTAACCAGTGCTAATGTGATTGTGGTATTTCTTTCAAACATGGTAAAATTGAACAATACCTAATTAGCCCATTTAAGTTACCTCTAAGTCACTAATAAATGTTGCTGCCAGTATCCAGGACCTGTACATTATATGCTACTATTGGGCAGCAGCAATCATTGTGCCACTCACTAAAGAAGCACTGTAAACCATGTCTCAGGACTGGCACTGCATACTCTGGGGGTAGTTTTAAACTGACATCTCGACCTTGCAAAATAAACCTTTCTTTTTCATACTTATAGTACCCCTAATCAGACCCCCCAGGATATTGCAGAATCAATTGGTAAATTTAGTGGCACACAAACGGAAGTTAAGTGGTGCAAAAATTCAAATTTTGTGGCATTTTAGTGGCAAATTATTTTAGTTAAAAAAAATATAATAATAAGTTGCCCATAGCTGGTGCTGTGGTATGCCGACGGGCAAAGGGCCCAAATTCTTTTTTTTTTAAGTATTGCCCCCAGCTGGTCCCGCCGCATGGTCACACTTGGCGGGTCCGAAATCTTTATTTTTTTTAAATAGTGCCTCAGCACGTCCCGCTTCATGGCTGCCCAAATTTTTTTTTTTAACAAAAAAAAAGATATTATCCCCATCGGCGCCCGCCTCATGCCTCAATTCTTTGTTTCTTTGGGATAAAAAACATTTGTTGCCCCCAGGGCCTGCCACATTGCGCTCCTCCCACAAACCCACAGGTATCACACCATCCACTTTCTGCCTGTGGATGGTGGGAGTGCTGAGGGTGGGGGTAGAGGTACAGAGAAACTGCATATCTTGCCGGCCCATGACAAAACTTAAATGCTATTTGGAGTCCCGGTCCGAGCAGCAGCAGTGTTATTCTCTTTTTCCGCTTCAGTCTTCTTTCTGTCCTTTCGTCTTCTCTCTTCCTTCTTGCCTTCTGTCTTCTTCTGGTCTTCATCTGTCTTCAGCTCCAGGTACCCCCAGGAATGAGGCTGCAACACAGCAGGCGAGTAAACAAACACCTCGCCTGCTCGCCTCACACTAACCCCTTCCTTTTATTGGGCACAGAGGTCATCGCTGGGCCAATAAAATGAATTTTGCACACACTTTTGTATAAAGCGCATGCTTTTTACAAAATGGCAGATTTCGTGTTTTTTTTTTCAAATCACTAAATCCTGGAGGATTTGCTTAATGTAGGCCCTAAAGGCTCATAGGGCGGGATGCATTGTATTAAAAAAATTGGACATGGACATGTGTTGTTAAGTTGTAGATGTCCTGCCAATGAAAAGTTCCTAAAGTCGTTTTTTACTGTTGTAAAGCCTATGTCTTGAATTGACTAACACTGGGGTACCTTATTGCATTTAACGTGGATTGGGAGCAGATAGAGCTATGCTGTTTACAATCAAACCCATTTTAGTTTAAAATCATCTTTAATGGTGAAGTCAGATTTTAAATTGCAATTTTGAAAATGTGACTTTTAGAAAGTTAAAAGAACAGATAATGGATGGAATGCTGCACAACTCATACATTCGTCCCCAGTCACGGATCTGGGTTAAATCCATTGTGTTTTAGCTCGCCACGCCTTTCCAGTTTAGACCAAGACAAAAGCAAATCAGTTGTGACCCTTCTCTCCATGGAAACAGTTCAGCCCGAACTACCAAGCCATTTCCTCCCTGGACAAAAAACAAGCATCATGGGATCGGGTTCGGGGTATCACCCCATATCAGCCAAAATAGCTTGAATCTGGTGGCATTGCTAGCACAGGACCCATGTCTGGGTATACCCTTCCCACTTAGGGCGACAAATGCAAAACTAACAGATGATGGACGGAATGCTGAACAAATCATATATTCTCCTCCAGTCACAGAACTGGGTTAAACCTTGTTTTTTTGCTCGCCACACCATTCCAGTTTGGACCTAGCCATATGCAAATCAGTCTTGACCCTGCTTGTCATGGGAACAGTGCAGTCCGAACTGCCAGGCCAGGTCCTGGGATCGGTTTTTAGAAAGTTGTCATTTTCTTGCCCCAAGCATTGGTGCCTCATTCGAGAATCCTGGGTTACATGACAGTGAGACAAAGGGGGCTTTGGTGTGAACAGGATGAGCCATCATGGGTGACTGGGGAGGGGCTGTCTCCACCCCCACTTAAATTTCAAAGTGCTTTGGCCGTGCATGGCGGGGATTGGCCGCAGGGCATGGCCTACAGCCAGACCCTGTAGGCACCAAAATCCGTGCCACCCACAGCCTTTGCCTGTGCATGGCAGGGGTTGGTCGCAAGGCCAACCCCCTGTGTTCATCTAACCCCTCTCCATGCACAGCCTACGGCCGTGCGTCGAAGTGAGTCGGATGCAAGGTCTGCAGCCAACCCCCCCTTCTCCGCACAGGCACCCACGTCTTTGGCCGTGCTCGGTGTTGAGTTGGCCACAGGGCCCAGCCTCACCCTCGAATGTAAGCAACCCGGAAAGGGGGCATTCGGGCCCCTCCCTGGGCCAAATGCGGCCACAGGGACCCCATCTCCCGGGGCCCAGCCAATTAGTGCAAGGGGTGGGGGCTGCACGTCCCCCCTCCCCAGGCTGAAATCAGCCCCGGGGACCCCATGCCCAGGGACGAGCCCAATTATTGCAAAGGTAGGGGGACTGCAGGACCCCCCTCCTCCTTGGGCCAGATTTGGTCACAGGGACCCCATCCCCGGGGTCCGGCCACTTCATGCTCGGGGCCCTGGCCTCACCCAGGGTGCACTGTTGGAGGTTGCAGGGGGGAGCTGGAAAGCCCCCACAGTCCCTACTGGCTCCACTCCTCCAGTGGGAGCCAGCATTGCTCCCGCACACAGGAAGCTGCAGAAAATGCTGCTCCCTGCATGCGGAAGCAATTTTTTACTCTGCCATATTTGGTGTAATTCCATTCAGTAGCTCGGGCTGTAGTCGTGTTCTAAATCCTTATGGGAAATTGCATGGGGAAAATGTGTTTTGGGCCCCCCATTTTTCTCAGCCCCCACTTGGCGAATCACCCCGAAACTTTTTAGAAAGCAGCTGAAGTGAGTGCCAAACTAGTTTTAAAAATTTCGTGAAGATTCTTCAAACCGCGCCAAAATTATTAGCAAAATAAACAAGCATTAGAAATGCAATCGGGCTCGGATTTATTTGAGTTTGAGCTAATGGCATTGTAAATGGCAATGTCTTTTCGCCATGTGTTATGGAGTGTGTGCATGTGGTGTGTAGTGGAATTATGTGCATTAGTTTGGAATTGTAGCAATGGTGGCATGCTGTGCTTTACATGAATATGCTTAAAAGCAAAGTGTACCATACTGAGATTGCTACAATAGTTAATTGTGGATGCGTTAACAGTTGATGCGTGCACTGATGCCTGGTGGTGTGTGTGACTGCCTGTAGAAATTGTGCACTGATGGCTGGTGGTGTGTGTGCTTGGTAAAATACTGCACTGCCGGCTGGGGGGGGTGTGTGCCTGGTGGAAGGGTGCACTGACGGCTTGTTGGTGTGTGGCACCTGCTATGCCACACTGGTGCCACTGCACCTGCTGCACTAATGATAGCTATACAACACTGGTGCCACTGCACCTGCTCCACTAATGATAACTATACCACACTAGTGCCACTGCACCTGCTGCACAATGGTAGCTACGCTACACTGGTGCCACTGCACCTGCTCCAGTAATGATCGCTATACCACACTGGTGCCAGTGCTGGTACCACTCCACCTGCTCCACCAAAGATACTTACACCACACTGGTGCCACTGCACCTGCTGCACAATGGTAGCTATGCCACAGTGGTGCCACTGCACCTCCTGCACAAGGGTAGCTATGCCACACTGGTGCAACAGCACCTGCTGCACAATTGTAGCTATGCCACACTGGTGCCACTGCACCTGCTGCTCAATGGTAGCTACGCCACACTGGTGGTACTACACCTGCTGCGCAATAATAGCTAAGTAACACTGATAACACCTCACCTGCTCCACGAATGGTAACTACGCCACACACTGGTGCCACTGCACCTGCTGCACAATAATAGCTAAGCAACACTACCACTGCACCTGCTCCACCAATGGTAGCTACCACTCACCGGTACCACTGCAAATGCTGCACCAATGATAGCTACGCCACACTGGTGCCACTGCACCTGCTGCACAATCATAGCTAAGTAACACTGATAACACTACATCTGCTACACAACGCCATCTACCACACACTGGTGCCACTGCACCTGCTGCACAATCATAGCTAAGCAACACTACCACTGCAACTGCTCCACCTATGGTAGCTACCACACACTGGTACCACTGCACCTGCTGCACTAAACTGGTACCACAGCACCTGCTCCACCAATGGTAGCTACGCCTACGCCACACTGGTACCACTGCACCTGCTCCACCAAATATACTTACACCACACCGGTACCACTGCACATGCTGCACCAATGATAGCTACGCCACACTGGTGCCACTGCACCTGCTGCACATTCATAGCTAAGTAACACTGATAACACTGCACCTGCTACACAACGCCATCTACCACACACTGGTGCCACTGCACCTGCTGCACAATCATAGCTAAGCAACACTACCACTGCACCTGCTCCACCAATGGTAGCTACCACTCACCGGTACCACTGCACATGCTGCACCAATGATAGCTACACCACACTGGTGCCACTGCACCTGCTGCACAATCATAGCTAAGTAACACTGATAACACTACACCTGCTACACAACGCCATCTACCACACACTGGTGCCACTGCACCTGCTGCACAATCATAGCTAAGCACCACTGCAACTGCTCCACCTATGGTAGCTACCACACACTGGTACCACTGCACCTGCTGCACTAAACTGGTACCACTGCACATGCTCCACCAAATATACTTACATCACACTGGTGCCACTGCACCTGCTGCACAATGGTAGCTATGCCACAGTGGTGCCACTGCACCTCCTGCACAAGGGTAGCTATGCCACACTGGTGCAACTGCACTGCTGCACAAGTGTAGCTATGCCACACTGGTGCAACTGCACCTGCTGCACAATCATAGCTAAGTAACACTGATAACACTGCACCTGCTACACAACGGCAGCTACCACACACTGGTGCCACTGCACCTGCTGCACAATCATAGCTAAGCAACACTACCACTGCACCTGCTGCACAATGGTAGCTATGCCACAGTGGTGCCACTGCACCTCCTGCACAAGGGTAGCTATGCCCACTAGTGCGACTGCACCTGCTGCACAAGTTTAGCTATGCATGCACAATCATAGCTAAGCAACACTACCACTGCACCTGCTCCACCAATAGTAGCTACCACAGACTGGTACCACTGCACCTGCTGCACTAAACTGGTACCACAGCACCTGCTCCACCAATGGTAGCTACGCTTACGCCACACTGGTAACACTGCACCTGCTCCACCAAAGATACTTACACCACACTGGTGCCACTGCACCTGCTGCACAATGGTAGCTATGCCACAGTGGTGCCACTGCACCTCCTGCACAAGGGTAGCTATGCCACACTGGTGCAACTGCACCTGCTGCACAAGTGTAGCTATGCCACACTGGTGCCACTGCACCTGCTGCACAAGTGTAGCTATGCCACACTGGTGCCACTGCACCTACTGCACAATGGTAGCTACGCCACACTGGTGGTACTACACCTGCTGCGCAATCATAGCTAAGTAACACTGATAACACTGCACCTGCTCCACGAATGGTAACTACGCCACACTGGTGCCACTGCATCTGCTGCACAACTGAAGCCACCGTCTATAAAAACACAGCTGTAGTCAGTAAAGAAAACCAGATCTGCATGAAAAGAGGAAACGCGAGTAATGTCTTTGGTAGAAGGAGAACACAGAACAAGCACGAACGCGCGCCACTCACTGCAGACTGGTGAACGCGCCCAGAACATCTGGATTCCATTACCGCGGCCCCCTGACAGCTCCTAATTGAAATTTATAACACTCCCGTGCGCATAACCACACAAAATATGGCGGAAGTGGCCAAAATGAATAACATATGGCCTATTGCGTGAAGGCTACTAGAAAGACAGCACCGCGAAGACCAATTACCATGCAGATTGGAAAAAAAACGACTGAAAAATCTCGCGCACTGAGGAATTTTTCCTGCACGATTCAGAACCCCTTAACAATAGATCGGAGCTCCGCCCCCCTGCTGACGCAGTGGTGACGTAGGCCGAGCCCTAAAAACGCTTTGTCTATTGAAACTAGGTCCTAAATATAACTACCTACTGGTGACCGCCAGTAGGTAATTGTGTGTGTGTGTGTGTGTGTGTGTATATATATTACCTACTGGCGGTCGCCAGTAGGTATATATAGTTAGGATTTTTTCTCTATGGGATTTTTGAAAATTCTATGTCTAATAACTTTGGCGTTTGTGGACGGAATTGGCTGAAATTTTCAGGAAAATGGCACATTTTGTTTCTGAGCAGCCCTTGAAAATTTGGGGGGGGTTCATCAAGGGGGGGCCGAGAAAAAAGGGGGGTCCCAAAACGTGTTTTTAACATTGA
This sequence comes from Lissotriton helveticus, assembly GCF_964261635.1. NCBI lineage: Eukaryota > Metazoa > Chordata > Amphibia > Caudata > Salamandridae > Lissotriton > Lissotriton helveticus. The sequence continues at coordinate 389,218,002 of NC_136057.1, forward strand.
GTTTTCCATAGGGCGGTTGGCCTCACTTTTAGCCCGAACGGCTGAATGGATTTGCACGAAACTTGGCAAAATTGTAGGGACTGGTAGCCCGATGTGCCTTTTGTAGGTCTCAATATATGTGCTCCAGTGGATTTTGAGAAATTAACGTTTAAAAAAAGATATATATCTGTAACAGCGGACCTGGCAGCGTCCCAGGACGCGTACTTTACGCGCAACGGAGCTTTGTGAAGCGAAGCTGATTGGTTCTCCGGCGTCTGTCAACATTCCAAAAAGTCCGTAGCGGCCGCCATCTTGTCTCTCGGTAGGATCGAGAGACAAGAGGAGGTCAAAACAAAGGGGGAAATAACTATAAGGGGGCATAGTAGATCCTCGCTGACCCCCTAGGTTTGATGTGGAGGTTTTAAAAGGGCCCCGCGGGGCAAAAAAAAAAAATAATAATAATAATCGAACGGCTGAATGGATTTGCACGAAACTTGGCAAAATATTAGGGACTGGTAGCCCGATGTGCCTTTGCTAGGTCTCAATATATGTGCTCCAGTGGATTTTGAGAAATTAACGTTCAAAAAAAGATATATATCTGTAACAGCGCTCCGCTTCGCGTAACGGAGGTTTGCGAAGCTGATTGGTCATTCTGTCACTGGGCTATAGTTGGGCTACATCTGGCTGATATTTGGGCTACATTTGTTTTTTTGTGTGTCTGGCGGCCATCTTTGGGCTACATTGGGCTACATTGGGCTTCATTGGGCTACATTGGGCTACATTTGGGCTCCAACATATATATAGGCCAATGTAGCCCAATATATATTTTTCAAAGTTAATTTTCGTAAAAACCACTGGAGCATATATCTTGAGACATAGCAAAGGCACATCGGGCTACCAGTCCCTACAATTTTGCCAAGTTTCGTGGAAATCCATTCAGCCGTTCGAGCTAAAAGTGAGTCCAACCGCCCTATGGAAATGAAGGAAATGAATGGGTAATTTGTAATTAGCAAATAGCTAATCGCAAACTAGGAATGGTAAAGAATCGCTATTTATTCCTTAAAGTTCGCTATTTAGGAAATGCAAAAAAAACTTTGATGATACATATGGCGGTTCATCTCTAACAAGATAAGAAGCATAGGGATACATTTATGATGACTGGCGCATCACCAGGGATGTGTTAGTCATTCTGTGCCGCTGTTCCGTCACCTATGGTGTGCTGCATTTACAATGCGGCGCATCATGGGGCAAAAACAGCACAGATGCGTGATGTATCTGTGCCGTAAAGGTGGCGCATTGCTGGAGTTGTATCGCAAGTGTGATGAAGCTCCAGCAAGGGTCGGGGGTGCCCCTGTCGCAGGGTTTCTGTTCTCACACAGAACTGTGGACAGAGGATTGGAACCTCGGCGAATTAGGGTGTCCCAAAACTCACGTTAGTAATCAAAAACTCCTTAGCAAGCTAGGTACAGTGTCACATTGGATATAACAAACTCTCAATGTTTAGACAATCCAGAATATGAACTTATAGTACCTCAGGATACGTGGAACTCATGAACAGTCGGTCGTTATATATTTCTTAGAAACCAGAACATGGAGTTAAGAAGAACACATGTGTATTTGAAATGTTTATTTACTAATGCCGTCTTCTCAGGCGTAGTATCTTAGATAATACAAGTACACATATTATCAGTAGCAAAATTACCAGCATAGTTAGTAGTACATAAAAAGCGAATGGTGATAGTATGTTAACATGCTGTAAATGAATAAGAGTTAGCAACACTTATAAGCAGCCGCGGGCCGTGGAGGGAGTTACGGTGAGGCAGGGAGGCGGGGAGGGGGAGAAGCAGGGTGGAGAATACAAGTACACATATTATCAGTAGCAAAATTACCAGCATAGTTACTAGTACATAAAAAGCGAATGGTGACAGTATGTTAACATGCTGTAAATGAATAAGAGTTAGCAACACTTATAAGCAGCCGCGGGCCGTGGAGGGAGTTACGGTGGGGCAGGGAGGCGGGGAGGGGGAGGGGCAAGGTAGAGAGGGCTCCACCCTGCTTCTCCCCCTCCCCGCCTCCCTGCCTCACCGTAACTCCCTCCACGGCCCGCGGCTGCTTATATCTCACCCTCCCTAATACACATATTATATTATTTGCTAAGAAGGTCTCTTTGTGTTGGTTTAGGGCGTGCCCATACTTTAGTGTCTTAGATTTGAAGGAATCACATCAGCATACACCAGCTCTCTCTTCATGTGAACCGCATCAACTGTTGTGTATGTGTGTTCGGCAAAGCAATATAAAACCCGCCTCATGCCCAGAATTGGCAGAAGTTGCACTTATGTTATGAGTATGAAGTCGTGGAGATCAGACCTCATAACAATTCTGTATCGTGTTGTTCTTGAAACTTTAGCACTCGCTGTACAGATATAGTTTAACAAGCAAAGCAGATAGTAGAGCAATAACATATTATTCTCATGTAAACCACGATGAACTACTAGGTGGAAAGCTAAAGCAACAACTAAGTGTCGTGTGCAGAAGTTGCAAAAAAGGAAAAATGGCGTTTAAACCGGTAATGAGCCCATGCTAACTTAACACGGTGTAAAGATATCCAGGACCTAGATGACACCTCCCCATGATCCGGAAACGAACTGAATAAGATAATAGAAGTGCCATCTCATGAGAGCAGATTGCAAGTTTATATGTGGACGGTCCGCAAGGTAAAGCATTAAAAACTAGGAAAATTTAATGCTAAAGAAAAATAAAACAGCCAAGTACTTTATCGAGTCTTAAGCCAATAGGCAAGGTAAATAATAAAAACTTGACAAATAAGTCAATGAATTGTCAATGAAATGCTAGTACTCAGCATATCAAACATGAAAAAGGTCTATGACATAACTGTGTATGCAAAATAAGCTGCAACAGCCTCCAATAGGAAGTCACCGTCTTCATCCGAAAACAGTTCAGCCATCCAATTTAAAAGCGGAAAAGAACATACGTGCTCTCCCAGCACCGGATCCTCTATCACCATCAGAGGACAGCTCGGTGGGTTTTCAAGAAAGCTCTGTTCCAAGAAAGACTGTGCTGCCGCCAGTAAATTCCAGGGACCAAGTAGTCCATGCATCAATGCCACAGCCATAATCCTTTCGCCAGGACAAACCAACTCGTGAGTAATGATAGGAGTCATCAGCTGATTAAAGTCGACGTCAGGAGAAACCGGTCCGCAGAGACACAAATCAATGGCCCAATCGAAATCACAGGTCAGGCAGTGAAATACAGGCTGGACACAGGTGAAGTAGGAGAATCGAAAAGATAATCCATATGCCGTGCTTAATATCGCCAACGGCATTGTGCCATAATATTCTAGCATGCGATTGCGGAACAGTGTCAGCAGCTGCAGGGTGGGAGGTTGCATAGGAGGGACATCCATATTTAAAAATGTAAAAAAGCACAAGAGCGTCCGCTGGTAATGCAAGTAAAAATGCCAATCCACGAACCAGAGTGGAGAAAATAGAATGAAAGGAAGCAGGGATGACTCCAAAGATTTTCTCAAATGAAGTCACGAGACCACTGGTAACAACTTTAAAAAAGTGCGCCAGGGTCTTTGTGGAGGATGCGTTAAAGATAGTCGGAACCATCTTGCTGAAATTGAAAGGCAAATCTGAATTGAAAAGGGTCTGCACCTCTGTACGGGTGTTCGCTATGTGAAGCACGAAAGTTTCACGGGCCGAACTCAAGGCCACCTCTCTCTGAGACAAAAGAGCTCTTATTCTTGCCATGCCGTTGAAATCTGTCCCAAGGTTGGTATTTGTGGCCAGATTGAAAAATCCCTATGTTCATGTGTGGGAGGAAATAGAACATTTCTGCAGCAAATAACCCGTTCACTTACTGTTACGATAAAAGGAATACTTTTAATTAACTCAGAACAATCTTCATTATTGAGCATCAAATAACTACCATTTTCCAACAACTTGAACGTGGGGATGATAGCAGGAACTGGCGTGCCTTGCAACACGCAAGCCATATTTGGTCGGTGTTTGTTGCATGAACCGTGTAACTGTATGTGCCTACACATTAGTGAATGATCTGGCGTCTCAGTGCATTCCTCTCCATTCAGATAAACTTCTTGATCATCTTTGAAACATCTGTATGTGTATGGAAGCGACCAGACCTCATGAAGAAAAGCACTACCTAAAGGTTCATAACGACCTATTGGTATATATTTCATACAATTTGAAAACTTATATAAAGCAAAAGGCAGCGTTATTAAACCGTGGATAAGGCACGTTGCCAAAAAACCCGCAATCCTCTGCTGATGATGTCAGTGAGCATGTCATGAATGATGTAATATGTGACATCATCAGCAGTGGATTACGGGTAATAGTATCTCTAGTTTACTCCCCTATAGCTGTCTTTCTTTTAACATAAGTGTCTGTTTCCTTCCCTTATACTTACTGTTTTTGGTTCGCTTCTGGTTCGCGTACCGGCGAGCGAACTGGGAAGCGAACTAAGAGAAATAGAGGTTGGCACAGTTCCAAATATTGTACCAATTTTTTAATAACGGGGAGGTAGTTCTGAAAAGAACTTTTTTTTTTATTGTTTTTGTTGTTTTATATTTTTTTTATTATTTTTCGGAACATTTTTTTACTTTTTTTGAATTTTTCTGAACAGTTTTATATTTTTTTGGGTTTTTCTTGGAGGGGGCAATGAAAACGATTCATTGTAAAGGGCTCAACAGGAGCAACAAAACAAAAAAAGAAGTATTTATTATTTTGGGCGTTTCGTACAAACTTGCATATGATAGTCAATAGCTCTGTTGATCAGAGTGATGCTTTTTTCTCCGTAGGAAATGAATCCATCACAAAATACGCAGATGTGTTTTACTTCACCAAATTTCATTTGTATATTTGGCACCATCTCCCTGCCCTCTGGTCCCGTTACTTCCGGTACAACAGATCTTCTGGCCATAATAGGGAGATTATCTAGGTCGTTCCGAAACTGTGCAGCACTGTAGTTGTTAGGATGCCACCTAGTCATATGGCGATGCATTGTGTAGTTTCCGAAACTGTATTTTTTCTCGGTTCCTCTGGACAGTCTATCTTGACATATAAGGCAAGTTACGTATCTTGCATTTACTTTTTTCTGACCTTTGGGAATTTTAAAAAATTGCCAAATGAAGTTTTCTTTCCGGTGAGACGTCCTGGGCTGCTCAGGCAAAAACTGCCTCTCTTCGTGCTCGTCGTCCTGTTCCTCTTCTTCTTCTTCTTGTTGAATTATAACTTGAGCAGGTGGTCCACTCTTCCTTGGATGTGGTGGAGGTGGTGGGGAAGCACCAGCTGAAGCTACTAAAGAAGCCATTGCTCAGTGATCACAAAGGGTCTTTCTCTCACAATGATGAAAGTCAGAGTGAGGAAAGAAGGAGGGATTTTCATCATTTGGGAAAAACAAGAGTTCTCAACCAATCAAAAGTGTTCATTTTAGATTATATGACCTAGTCTTACATCATTAGGAAACCAAAAGTGAAATGAACCAATGAAAAGTGTTATTACCAAGTCACATGACTTGCTGTGTTTACGTTAAGCGCTTTGCAGGGCCTCCCGGTTTGCTTCCAGAAACCTGCGCTTTGCGACTCGCTTCGCGTACCAGTTCGCTAACGTAGCACGTCATATGACGTATCACGCGACAACGTGAAACGTCATGCGGACGGGAGGCGTCACGATGTTGTTTTCTAACGCGGCACTTGCGGTAAAGAAACGTTTACCGGCTCGCGGTCTATTTCGCGGCATCAAGGTCAGCTAACGGGAAGCTTCCCGATTCGCGAAGCGGGAACGAAGAAAAAAAAATATTTAAAAAAAAAATTATTCATAAACATATAAAATATATTTTTGGATTTAAAGAAGAATACATTTTACAGCTACAGATATTAGCTGTTAAAAAACCAATGAAATTCACAGAAAAAACCATAGGTTATAGACCATATATAGTTAGGAATTAGCATTTACAAAACCTTGAAAATTCACTGAAAAAACCATAGGTTATAGACCATATATAGTTAGGAATTAGCATTTAGAAAACCTTATTTTACTCACACAAAACCATTGAAATTCCATATATAGTTAGTTGCACTAACTATATATCGCGCACCCGCAATCCACTGCTGATGATGTCACATATTACATCATTCATGACATGGTCAGTGACATCACTGATGACATCACTGATGACATCTCAAATGACATCACTGATGACATCACTGATGACATCTCATTTGACATCAATGACCACATCACTGATGATATCATTCATGTGACAATACAATGCATCTCCTCACATTTTAATATAACCTCTGTTTCACCCAGTGTTAAAAAGAGAGTATAATTTTTGAAACCATTGACACACCAATACTAGTTACTACATACGCACTCACTGATTGCTACGTCTACACACACCTTCACTCATTCACCCATACAATCATTCATACATACAATCACTCATCTTTACAACACTATCATATGCACTCATACACCTATACAGACACTCACAGTCTGCCACTCATCCATGGAGTTACTCACACACCTAGTCAGTCCTGTAAAGAATCAATGACACTTCCATTTTCTTGTCTATACAGTTAAACATAGAGCACCTTACATTTTCAAACATATACTAACACATACTTACCTTCTTATACAATCATTGATACAAGTACAGATTGATCTGCACAGAGTCACACACCTCCCAGCTAGCCACACACACACTCAGTCTCCCATACAAATACTTGGGCAATCAATCAATAACCCATATAGTTACTCATATAGCTACTGATCAACACATGCAGCAGTTTACAGAACAACAGACATAATGATGCACAAATTAAGACAGTTTAGTCACTAACCCATGCAGTCAGTGAGACACATTTAATCACTCACTCATACAGTCAGTCATGCACCTACTAAATCCTTCGTCCAGACACTTACACATCCACTCATTCTTCAATATGTAAGACATATTTAAACTTTATAGAAACAAAAAATCACTGGATGTTGTTATCAGTGATGTCATCAGTGATGTCATTTGAGATGTCATCAGTGATGTCATCAGTGATGTCACTGACCATGTCATGAATGATGTAATATGTGACATCATCAGCAGTGGATTGCGGGTGCGCGATATATAGTTAGTGCAACTAACTATATATGGAATTTCAATGGTTTTGTGTGAGTAAAATAAGGTTTTCTAAATGCTAATTCCTAACTATATATGGTCTATAACCTATGGTTTTTTCAGTGAATATATATATATATATATATATATAAACACACACACACACACAAATATGTGTGTGTGTGTGTGTATATATATATATATATATATATATATATATATAACACACACACACACAATTACCTACTGGCGGTCCGCCAGTAGGTAATTGTGTGTGTGTGTGTGTGTGTGTGTATATATATATATATATATATGGCAAGAACCTTCTTCCTCACAAGAAAAAGCAGGAACCCCGGGGTAAGTGGAAGCTCTTTATTTTGCATGTAGTGGCGAATGCAGCATTTCTGGCTTGGATGTTAGCCGTCATCAGCGCCCGAAGCTTCCCACGAGTTCCAACAGCACTCTGCTAGTCAATCTCACCCCTCTCAGCCTGGCAGTTAATAGGCTTGCTCCGCCCCCTGGTTAATGTTCGCACACCTGTGTGAGTTTCCCTTCAGTCTTGGGAAACTACTGGTCCCAGAATCCCCAGTGTTCGGATTCTTGGAGGTATCGCTCGGGGGAAAAATCAACACCCGTGGTGGATTTGCGGGGGTGTGGATTGCAGGGTGAAAGGAATTGCTCCTGCTTCGCAGAACACAAACAAAGTTCTTCCTCTGGTCCCCTCTTTCCGCCTCCGCTGTAGAAATCCGGCGATGCATACAACAGGGGCTGCATGACTGTGCACACCGCCCTGCGTGCGGTACCGTGACAGCACTCCTGTCACCATTCCTCCAGACTTCACAGCGGGCTCTAAAACTTCCAATTAACATTGGCGTAGAGAAACTGCAAAAGTTCGTGTCAGCGCAGTCCGAGCCCAAGTTGAGGCGGGGGTTCTCTGTAAGGCGTCACTGACCGACGCGTAAAATATGGCAAGAACCTTCTTCCTCACAAGAAAAAGCAGGAACCCCGGGGTAAGTGGAAGCTCTTTATTTTGCATGTAGTGGCGAATGCATCATTTCTGGCTTGGATGTTAGCCGTCATCAGCGCCCGAAGCTTCCCACGAGTTTCAACAGCACTCTGCTAGTCAATCCCACCCCTCTCAGCCTGGCAGTTAATAGGCTTGCTCCGCCCCCTGGTTAATGTTCGCACACCTGTGTGTTTCCCTTCAGTCTTGGGAAACTACTGGTCCCAGAATCCCCAGTGTTTGGATTCTTGGAGGTATCGCTCGGGGGAAAAATCAACACCCGTGGTGGATTTGCGGGGGTGTGGATTGCAGGGTGAAAGGAATTGCTCCTGCTTCGCAGAACACAAACAAAGTTCTTCCTCTGGTCCCCTCTTTCCGCCTCCGCTGTAGAAATCCGGCGATGCATACAACAGGGGCTGCATGACTGTGCATATATATATAGCCACACAATCCAACCAATTTGGTCGAGAAGAAACGGCAAGCACTCCGGTGTAAAGATGTTTCAAAGTCTATTTGTTCTCCAAACCCCCTTCACCCTTGACAGACGCGTTTCGCAAGTAAGCTTCGTCAAAAAAAAAAATATATATATATAAAATCACTCTCTCCAATTGCTGCCTTCGCGGTTTCACCTTCCTACGGTGTCGGTGCCTGCTGCTACGGCGACAGCCGCCGTAATATTCATTCAAACAAACTCCTTCTCCAGAATTCCAGACAAAGGAAGCAAGCGGCACACTAGGGATTACTGCACAAACTTTTAATGGGCACCAAGACAATGCGTTTCGGCGTTAGCCTTTTTCGAGTAAGTAACTACTGCAATTTCCCATAGAAAAACACGTTCATAAAAAACAAAGAAATACTTCATGATTCCGAGCATGCCCATATACATATATCGTCCTTATTCCACAAAATCATGATAATTTGTTATCCTCCATACTTCATCATGAAAACCACAAATTATTTAGAGATGAAATAACCAAAAATAATTATGCGTTTTTGGCTCGGCATGCATGGTTTTCAAATTACACTATTGTAATTGTCAATAAAGTTTTTTAAGGTTCATGAGACCAGACATGCTAACTGTTTTTCCACATTCGTCCGCGGAACAACAATATAGCATTGCACATTGTCAATAAAGTTTCAGTTTCCTTGCGCTGTAAAGTGGGACCTATACGCAGTGTTATTCGTATCCGAAGCAGTATTTCTTTGAGTTATACCACCATTGGTAATGGACCTTGGCTTAAAAGTACTTCACATAATTGTAGGTAATGTACCTATTGCGGTATGTATTGCGCAATTTAAAAAAAACATACTATGTACTACGTGTAATCATAGGTAATGTACCTGATATGTATGCAGAGGGTAGTATAATAGATGCTCAGTTGCGCTATATGGGACCTGCATGCAATATTGTGACAGCTGAAAGCGTCAGTTACCAATAGATCTCAGGTTATATACCTTTTATTATCCCTAGAGGGAGCGGGCTCAATCATATTACGAGTATTACATGTCTTTTTCTCTGTGAAAGCAGATGTTGGTGCCTGTGAACTCTAACTCAATGATGAGTTAGCGGAAAAATGAACAAAAGGAATAAATTGAATTACATGTGAGAGGAGAAAATAGGGGGGATTTTGGGGATTTTTCAATATATACAATTTTTAAATACAGCGTGTGTTGATCTCACACTAATTTCAAAACAGAGCCCTGTTTTTGTCATAAACCCATGATCCTCCCATTTAAAATCGTAATAGTGTGTTTAAAAGAAAATTGCTGATAATTAGCCTGATGTAGGTCCATATATTATACTCCTATGTGGGTTGCTTACTTCTCCCCGCTGTTAAGTCCATTCGGATTTTTGGTATTGAGCCCGATAATGTATTTAGACTCCAAAATGCGGATTACTCTCTCCCGGTCCCCACCCCTGGGATGAGGAAGTATCCTATCTAGCCCATAAAATGTTAGGAGATTGCTGTCACTGCTGTGTTACTCAGCAAAATGCTGTGCTGTCGGATAGGTGCTATCCCTAGTAGAGCTAACACGCATGTGCTGCAGGATCCGCGCTTTTAATTGCAGTTTTGTATTGCCTACATATTTGTACTGACAGGGACACTCTAGGACATAGATTACATAGTCACAAGAACATGTAATACATTTGTTGATCCTCCTTTCCTCATTTAGGTAGGTCTTGTAGGTTTTTCAGCTCTACTATTCCTACATGCTTTGTAGTTACTGCATGCAACAAATCCTTTGGCAGTTTTTAACAAGTAACCTACTTATCCCTCTTGTTGGTAACTGTGGACCAAATGGTCCTTCAGAGACCTCGTTCTTGTATACGTTATTTTAGGGTCCTGCCCTATGTGTTTGCCTATGATCAGGTCATCTGTTAAAAGACTCCAATGGGCTTTCATTATTCCTCTTAAGTTTTTGTGAGCACCACTATAGGTGGTGATCATTCTGGGAGCATCATTGTTCATCTTATTGTCTTTAGGGTTAGGTTTGAAGAGAAGATCGTTTTGTGTTTTTCCTACAACCTTTGTTTTAGCTGTTTCTAGTATTTTGTTGCTATATCCTCTCTGTTTGATGTGTTTTACCATCACTTCCTGTTCTTGTAGGTAGCTCTCATGTGTACTGCAATTGTGGCGGGCTCGTAAGAGCTCCCATGTGGTATGCTTCGTATTAGTGTCGTGGGATGGTTACTGGCCACGTGCAAAATGGTATTCCCTGCACTTTGTTTTCTAATTAAGCGGGTGGTAATTTTGTTATTGACTACTTGTATTGCCACATTGAGGAATTTGCAATAATCTCTGCTTATTTTGTGTGTGAAGCTCAAATTCAAGCTATTCATTCCTAATATCTGAATGAATTCCTCTGCCAGGTCTATTAGTCCATCCCAGATCAGGAACAAGTCGTCTATTTACCTGATCCAGATTAGGATGTGTTCAGTGTACAGGTCATTAGAGCTTGCCCCCACAACTTGTTCTTCCCAGCAGCCTAGAAATAAGTTAGCCAGGCTTGGGGCGAAACAAGTGCCCATTGCTGTACCAGATATCTGGCGATAAAGAGTCTTTTCAAAGAGAAAGATATTTTGCTCAAGGTAATAGGTCATAATTTCTTCCAACATCTTATTATGATCTCTCAATGAACTGTATCTACTCCTCAGATATTGCATGCATGCTTCTCCAGTATTGGGGTGTCTTTCATAGATTCACATGCCGGAATTTTATTTATTTTTATTGTTTTCTATATAGCGCGAACATGACTCTGCATAGGGTATCAGAGCGCTTTACAGTAGAATATAAACATCATTTTTACATATTACTAGCCATTGGTGAATGAGATATAAGCAATTCCGAAATGGCAGCACCGTTAAAAGTTCACAGAAAGATAACATATCCGAAAGTTCACAGATAGATTTCCATAGAGTCTTTAGAACTTAAATAAGATAAAAACTAATATAACATTCCAAACTTAGAATCATTCCCCGTCGTCGGAGTGGGAGTCACACAGTACACACTAGTTTTAAAACACTCAGTTTTATGTTTAAAATAAAATCCAAAACGGCACCCTCCTATCTACAAGCCTTAGCTTCCCCCTACCTGCCAACCAGAAACCTGCGTTCCCAAACTGCAGCGAAGTTTTCTGTCCCCAGACACAAACTCCAAAGGATTGGCGGAAGATCTTTTTCGGTTCAAGGGCCGGTTCTGTGGAATTCCCTCCCCCAGTTCATCCGAAAAGAAGAAAGCTACACTCAATTCAGGAAATTTGTTAAAACGTGGCTTTTCCAGAAACAACTAGGCTAAAATTCCACACAGCACCTCCCTTCGTTCAATCTAAAGTCACAGGCGCCGGGAAACCCTTGTTGGGTAGCTGAGCGCCATACAAATGCAAAAAATAAAATAATAAATAAATACACAAAAAAGCAATAATATGCATATAATAACCAAAAAACCTTGGTAATAACCAACCAGGAAGTAAAGTAGCCCTAAGCTACAGGAGCAAAAACTCCCACACTCATGACTATCCTAGTCATTTTGTATAGACCAAACTGCAGCCAATCAGGCGACAGCACCCACCAGAATGTTCTCCCCAGAGCCTCAGGCTCTCAGATTTTCTACCGCACGTCGTGTGAAGGGAGTCTCCCTGAGCTCTGCTCAGTACTTCTCAACTTGGTTGGTGTTTACCTACTTTAAAGATGTCATCTTCTAAATCTCTCTTCAGGCCTTGTGAATCTTGTGGGAAGCTTATGCTTTTTAAAGAAGATCCCCACAAGAAATGCATTTATTGCCTGTATCCAGACCATAAGGATTGTAAGATCTGCAGAACCTTTCCTCAGAAGACCCTCAGAGACAGGGAAGGTTGTCTTCTCCTGTGGCTGCAGAAGATCAAGGACCAGGACAACCATCTATCTGAGGTAGGAAGTGTCGCTTCGGGGTCCACTATGTCCTATAGAAAGAGGAAGATTGAGGAAGAGGTATCTTCTCCTGGGGCTAAGGTGTCGAGAAAAGCTCAATCCACCAAGTATTCTAGCTTGCCTTCCTCCTCTACCGCAAAAAAGGCTTCTCCACCTTCAAGATCTGGATTTAGTACGCCCCCGAGAAAGTCAGGAAAGTCTTTGCCATCACAAAGACGGACACAGAAAGTTTTACCTCCGAAAACGACCTCGTCGAGGAGCCGTCGACGTTCACCAACTCTGATGTTTCCTCAACATCGACGGTCACCTTTTCTTCACCGAGACCTAAAATGATAATGTCTTCGGCTTGTTCCCCGTTGGCGCTGGTCTCAGTTTCATTTCGACCCATCTCGTCGACGAAGATAATGCCTTCAATCGTCGACGCGCCTTCATCGACGAAGAGTAAAAAGGTCCCGTCAGCGAGCGCATCGTCGACGAAGAGCATCTTGACGGTGCCTAGCTCATCGACGAAGATCACCTTACCGTTGATGACCCCACTGTCGACGAGATTTCCATCGTCGTCGACGAAGACTGCCTCGTCGTCGAAGACGTCGACGAAGATTGCCTCGTTGTCAAAAGTATCGTCGACGGTGATTGCCCCGTCGACGAAGTCCACTGTTTCATCGGTGGCCACAGTCCATACACCATCTCCGTCTAGGGCACTGTCGACGGTTCGTCCGTCTACGCCTCTTCTTTCATCATGTAGAGAACCACAGGTTTGGTCTGCTGCACCATCTGCTACCTTCTTTGCTTCGCCGTCTACGGCGGGTTCTTTACTGGAAAGACGGGGCTCTCTCTCCATTGAAGTTGCCTGAACAACTTTTAGACTCAGAAGAGGACGAAGAACAGTCTGATGTGGATGAGAGGTTCCGCGCAGCCAGAAGTCCATCTGAGCTACTTATAAAGTTTCAAGATGAAGATCATGAGGAAGAGCATTTCCTGAGCCTACGAGTCAGGCGCCTGCCACTGTGCCTACAGCACAGATGCCGTTAGCTCTCCTCAACAACTTGCAGTATATGTTGGACGACTACTATCGCCGGTTTCCTCCATCTGAATCGGAAGGGTCGGTCCCTTCAACGCCCATGCCTCCAGCACCCACATCAACGTTGAGACCCCCAAGGCAATCTTCTCCAATATCAACACCTGAAATACGTTCAACAGTTCCACCTTCTCTGGCACAATCCCACCATACTCAGGAGGCTGTAACCACTGATGACGACAGGGAAGAAGAAGTGGATGATAAATCTGTACTGTCGGAGTGGGATGACTACCAGACGCAAACCCCATCACCTACTGCTCCTCATACCGCGGACTCTCCACCTGTAGATATTGGAGGATTCCATGTCATAATGGAAAGAGCAAAAGATTCCTAACCTCTATGGAAACTAAACAGGATGACTGTTTCTTATATGATTTTAAAGATCAGCCACAAAGACAGGTGAAGACGATTCCAATAATAGACTTTATCTGGAAGGAGGGACTTAAAATCATGTCAACTCAAAATTCTTTACCTGCATTCTTACCACGTGTAGACAAAAAGTATGAGGCACCTCTCACCTCTCCTGCATGCCTTATAGGGCAATCAAAGACAGAGTCAGTGGTCACCCAAGCGGCCCAGAGACGGGCTAGGAACCCATCTTCCCAAGTAACCGCTCCACCTGACCGTGATGGCAGACGCCTGGACTCCATTGGCAAAAAAGTCTCAACAATAGCTGCAACTACTGTCCGTGCTGCAAACTCCTTAGCAATATTGGGGAGATATGATAGACAAATGTGGTCAGATATCTCACCATATATTGAAAAGCTTCCAGAGCCTGAAAGATCAGAAGCTAAGAAAATATTGCATGAAGGAGAGTGCACGTCTGCAGAGATGATTGACGCAGCAGTAGATGTGGCATCTACAGGCAGTTGGCGGGGGCAGCAGTGCTGAGAAGGCAGGGTTGGCTGAAGTCAACATCCTTTCGCCAGGAAGTCCAAGCTAAGATCATCGATATGCCTTATGATTGGGAGTTTCTCTTTGGCCAGCATATTGATGAGGCCCTGCAGGCCATAAAGAAGGACACAAACTGCGAGGTCGCTGGGAAGCCTGCAGTTTCGTAAATCATTGTTTCGTGGTGCCAAAGGACCTGGATCTTTTTCCAGTAAAGGGGGCTTCTCTCAGCAACGCTCGTACCAGTCCTCACAAGGTAACCAGCGGTATCAACCGTATAAACAAGAAACATACGGACAGCGAGGGAACAATTACTCGCAAGGAAAAAGGAAGCCTTCTCACCGGGGACGAGATTCCTCCAGAAAGCAATGAGACATACCACCTGCCACCACCTCTGCCCATCCCAAGGTCAAACGTTGGAGGGAGAATATCCCATTTCTTCTCGAATTGGTCCAAAATTACTACAGACAGGTGGGTCCTGGATGTCGTGGCCAGGGGCCACGCTTTAGAATTCGTCAAAACCGCTCCAAATTCTCCTCCAAAAGGTCCACCAGCAGCTCACCTCAAGGAGCTGTTCTCCCAGATAAATGATTTGGAAAGAAGCAATCGAAAAAGTTCCTCATTTGCAAAAAGGAAGAGGGTTCTATTCGAGGTTCTTCCTCATACGCAAGAAGTCAGGAGAGTGGCGTCCTATCCTCGACCTGCGTGCCCTCAACAAATACCTCAAAAAATTATCCTTCCGGATGTTAACACTTCAAGAAATCCTCCAGCTTCTTTCCAAAGGGGATCACATGGCCACCCTCGACCTTCAGGATGCTTATTTTCATGTACCACTCCTTCCCAGGCACAGGAAGTTCTTAAGATTCAGAGTGGCTGGCAGGGATTTTCAATTCAAGGTTCTCCCATTTGGACTTCGTTCAGCGCCCTGTGTGTTCACGAAAATGTTAACTCCAGTAGCGGCGCATCTTCGCTTGGAAGGCATTCAAATTTTTCCATACTTGGACGATTGCCTTATCAAGGCCAATTCTTTAGGAGCAGCAAGAGTGCCTTTTCAAAGATGCCTGACACTTTTCCAATCTCTGGTTCTCTCAATCAATCTAGAAAAATCCCATCTAACTCCGTCACAAAGAAAGTCGTTTCGGGGAGCCACACTAGACACTCGGCTTACTCAGGCTTTCGTCTCAAAAGAAAGGCAGCTAAAAATTTACAAGATGGCTCTCCTCTTCCAACAAAGAGAGTACATTTCAGCCTGGATGTTCAAATGCTTTCTAGGGATGATCTCATCCTGCATCCCTCTGATACCCAACTGTCGTCTCCGAATGAGACCTTTACAAGAGGAACTCAGCCTCCAATGGGTGCAGGTTTCGGGGTCGTTCGACGACAGGATCAGCATAACTTACTGTATAAAAGAAGCCTTTCACTGGTGGATTCAAAAGAAAAACTTGCAAGAAGGATGTACATTCCTGAGGGAAGTGCCAAGTTATACCATCACCACGGATGCTTCCCTCGAAGGATGGGGGGCACACCTTCAGGGAATGACTGTCAACAGGAAGTGGAATATGCAGCAAAAGAAATGGCACATAAATCTGCTATAGCTGAGAGCTATTTTTCTGGCCTTGAAGTCCTTTCGAGCAGTAATAAAGGGGTCCACAGTTCTAATCAGGACAGACAATACAACAAGTATGCATTACTTAAACAAGCAAGGGGGTACAAAATCGGCCCTTCTTTCTCAGCAAGCCCAGGAGATTTGGGATTGGGCTCTGGATCACCAGATAAATCTTTCAGCAGTTCACGTTCCAGGGATGACCAATGTACTAGCGGATTCTCTCAGCAGATCTGCAATATCCAATCACGAATGGGAGATCCATCAACCGACTCTGGACCGAGTCTTTCGAGAGTGGGGTCACCCCGACCTGGACTTGTTTGCAACAATTCAGAACCGAAAATTCCCATACTTTGCAAGCTGGATTCCCCACAGGGACTCATGCGGGGATGCGCTTTCGATGAACTAGTCTCAGATATAGGCATACGCCTTTCCTCCGATTCCTTTGGTTCCCAGAGTCATCCGGAAAATGAAGAGGCAGCCGTGTCGCCTCATTCTCATTGTGCCCAGGTGGCCTCACCAATATTGGTTCACCGAGCTTCTACTTCTCTCGGAGTGCGATCCCATTCAGCTTCCATCAATACCGAATCTTCTGACAATGCAAGGGGGTCAAATTTGTCACCCGGACCCAGCTTCCTTGAAATTAGCAGCTTGGCTCCTCAACACGTTGAATTCGCCCATCTAGATATTCCTGAGGATTTTCAAGAGGTTTTAGCCAATGCTAGGGCGCCTGCCACTATTAAGACATACAAACTTAAATGGAAAAGGTTCTGTACCTGGTGTCACTCTGCCAATTTACACTCAATTCATGCTAAACCAGAACAGATCTTGCCGTTCTTTCTTCATTTGGCTAGATCAGGCTTATCTCATTCCACACTGAAGGTGTTTTTGGCAGCAATTTCCAGATTCCGTCAAGATGGCTCTAACTCTCTTATTCTGCTAGAATAATCCAACAATTCTTTAAAGGTCTATTCCGAATGTTTCCTCCTATTCGACGTCCACCTTCATCCTGGTACTTAAATGTAGTGCTCGCCAGGCTCATGCGTCACCCCTTTGAACCTATTCATAAAGTGGATCTCAAGTTCCTTTCCTGGAAGGTTACTTTTAGCACTGACGTCAGCACGAAGGGTTAGCGACATTCAGGCGTTCACCATCAAGTCTCCTTTCTTACAATTCACTTCAAATTCAGTGGTGCGCCGTACCAATCCAAGTTACATGCCGAAAGTTCCCTCTGACTTTCATCTTAATGAGCCAGTGATTCTAAGGAAATTTTTTCTTAATCCGCAAACAGCGGCAGGAAAAGCCTTGCATTCCCTAGACATCAGGAGATGTCTCAAATTCTATCCCCAACGAACTGCAACATTGCGAAAGACAGATCAATTATTTGTAGCATACGGAAGGCTACGTCAGGGATACGCTGTATCCAAGCAGACCATAGCCCACTGGGTGTCCTCGGCAATTAGTCTGTGTCATCAGCAAGCGGGAAGGCCTCTACAATATTTGCCTAGGGCACATTCTACAAGAGCAGTCTCCTCTTCTACAGCTCTTTTCGCTGGAGTGCCTTACCATCAGATCTGCAGAGCGGCAATCTAGTCCAGCAGGCATACATTAACCGGGCAACACTGTTTGGATGCTACAAGTGATACAGATACTTTAGTGGGGCGAGCAGTTCTTCACAATCTTTTCAAATAAGGTGAGCCTCTGTTCTCCCTCCTCCTCTATGCTCTTTTAGACGCTTATTTTACATGTTATTCTCTTTTGCAAAGCATGCATATGTACTATGATAAAAGGAGCATCTATGAGCATTATGATTTGTACTGCTATCTACTCTGATTCAGGCATGTGAATCTATGAAAGACACCCCAATACTGGAAAGAACAATAGTTACTTAACTGTAATCTGTGGTTCTCCAGTATTGGTGTCTTTCACAGATTCACATGTACCCGCCCACTTCCCCTCACAGTCTCCTTGGTTGGCTTCCTTCTGTTGGCTTCACTCCTGTGCAGGAAAATCTGAGAGCCTGAGCCTCTTTCTAGAGGACATAGTTGACCCCGAAGCCACACTTCCTACCTCAGATAGAGGGTTGTCCTGGTCCTTGATCTTCTGCAGCCACAGGAGAAGACAACCTTCCCTGTCTCTGAGGGTCTTCTGAGGAAAGGTTCTGCAGATCTTACAATCCTTTACCTTATGGTCTGGATACAGGCAATAAATGCATTTCTTGTGGGGATCTTCTTTAAAAAGCCTAAGCTTCCCACAAGATTCACAAGGCCTGAAGAGAGATTTAGAAGATGACATCTTTAAAGTAGGTAAACACCAACCAAGTTGAGAAGTACTGAGCAGAGCTCAGGGAGACTCCCTTCACACGACGTGCGGTAGAAAATCTGAGCGCCTGAGCCTCTGGGGAGAACATTTTGGTGGGTGCTGTCCCCTGATTGGCTGTAGTTTGGTCTATACAAAATGACTAGGATAGTTGAGTGTGGGAGTTTTTGGTCCTGTAGGTTAAGGCTACTTTACTTCCTGGTTGGTTATTACCAAGGTTTTTTGGTTATTATATGCATATTATTGCTTTTTTATGTACAGTGGGATTCGCACTCCGATGACGGGGAATGATTCAGGCACGTGAATCTATGAAAGACACCAATACTGGAGAACCACAGATTACAGGTAAGTAACTATTGTTCTTCTACTCCCTGTTTTTGATTGATACATGTATACAGAGCGCATACATCCCATGATACTAGAAGGTATGTTGGTTTTCATTGAATGTCATGTATGTGTTTCAAAAATTCGGCACTGTCTTTGTAATAGGAACTCAAATTAACTACAAAGGGGGCCAGGAATAGATCTAAGAAAATGGACGTATTTTCTAATAGTCTCACATTGGACGAAACTATCAGTCTCCCTGGTGGGTTTTGAGGGTCCTTATGAATCTTTGGCAAAATATACAGCCATGGGATACAGGCATTATCGGTCTTTAAAAAACTATATTCATTGTGATCTAACAAACCCATGCTGTACCATCCCCTCAAACAAGCATGATATTGTCTGATTCCTGCTCTGTATTATTCCCACCCATTTTTTTTATAGCATGTGTGATCATTTAGCTGTCTAAGCACTTCTGTTCTGTACTGTAGCGTATCCAGAATCACAGTGTTGCCACTCTTATCGGATGGCTTGATTGCTATGCAAGGTCGTCCTATAAACCTGCTTTTTCACTCGTTCTCGTGAAAAAGCAGGTTTACCTGCGAAACGCGTCGAGAGAAAGCCTTCTAAATTAAACAAGCTGTGCAAACTCCAAAGTGGCCCGGACTTCTTTCTTGTATGGAAGAGAGTGTTTGGCTGAAAAAAAATAATATATATATATGTATATATATGTATATATATATGTATGTATTTTCACCAAACCCACAGCCACTAAAAACAAACTGGGAATCAATGGCTTTTTTCCTTGCAAGAAATGCAAGGCTTGCAAATTTAGTAAGAAAGTGACTCAGTTTGAAGGTGCTCCTGGGACCAACAGGCCCATGAAAGTAATCAATAAGTTTTACAATTGTAATTCCGAATATACGGTGTATTGTCTTGTCTGTCCCTGTAAAAAGAGATATATTGGTAGCACCAAAAATGCTACCAAGAAACGCATACTAGAACATATGCGGGCTATCTCCAATAAAGACCCCACCTACCCCGTTGCAAGACATTTTGAATTATATCATCAGAGCAATAGGGATCTATTGCAGTTCTATTGCATTGACGGGGTGGAAAAACATGAGAGAGGGGGAGACAGACTGAAAAAACTTAGAGCAAAAGAGTCCCGCTACATAATAGAACTCCAAAGCATGAGCCCGGCTGGACTCAATAATGATGAAGAGCTTTGGGTACACCTAGACTAGCGGTCTTTCTTAAAAAGTAATTTGTTGATCTGACTAGTACTGATATCAATTTAGCATGAAATTGTGGTTTTTTGAAATGTTGGTTTATATTATCAGTATGCAATACATAGGAATTTGGTCCAGTATGAACTGATTAACATTTCGAACACTTCTATTGTTCAAATCTTTTTAAATTAAATTTTCCAATTACTCTGGGATATAAGGGCTATCCCGGAACAACAGAACAAACATTTGGACGTAGTTATGAGTATTTTATGTGGGGAGCCTCATGCCCATACAGGGCTCAATTGTGTTGTCAAAGTGGATAGTTACACGTGACTGTGGGAGGGTTATTTATGTTCCCATGAATTTGTGAACTTTTCTTCCCCCTTCCACTTAGTGACGGTATCTACTAAGATTTTGTAAAAAACACAGATCATGTTATGAAGTGAAATACATATATTGTATAATGTTCATTAACTGACCTGTTTACCTTGAATCAATGGAGGAGTGGATCCTGACTCCTTTTTAACTGAATATTGTATTTTCATGATTTCTGCACTTACACGTTTACATTTTTTGTGTAATTTCATCACAAAAATAACAGTATTGTTTCACCCACTGTAAGATGGCCGCCGCTTTGAGAATGTAAAGGTGGCAAAATGGTTGGACGTCATCTGTTTTCATGACCATGAAACGGAAGGGTGGGTTTATAAACCTTGACATACTGTGGGGAAATCGACATTGAAAAAGCCGCGAAGGCGAAACGCGTCTGTCGATATGGAGGGGAGAGGGCACTTTAGCACCGAATAAAGCATTTTTGCTTTTGGAAAACCATACTCCGTGTGTGCCTCTTACATCTTTCTAGCAAACCGTGATCTGCTTGCTAAGTATCGCAATATATGTATGTATATGTATGTATATGTATGTATATATATGTGTGTATATATATGTATATATATGTATATATATGTATATCTATGTATATATATGTATATATGTGTATATATGTATATATATATATATATATGTATATATGTGTATATTGTGGAAAAGTAAATTTTGCCATGTTCTGTGTCCCTACGCGTCCTCCATCATATGTTATCTGTGCATGATTGATATGCATATGTATTCCCTATGTTCGATTAAAGACGCAATTATAGTTGTGTCCACCTCTAGTATGTCAGTTTCCAGTTCTCGTGAATACTACGAATATCAGGCCTATGTAAAGTTACGTTGCCACGTTTCTCAGTGTGCACGTTATTCCATTGTAAAGTCCCCGTTTCTAGGCCTCAAAAGGGCCTGGACACCAGATTCAGCTCCTGTCTCCTGTCTCCTGAAGCCTCGCTGAGGAGCGATACAGCCCCCACCTGTATCCCTGACCCTTCACTTACTTCCTGCCTCGCAGTGCCCGGCTCAGCCTGGCTCTGCCTCTGAGTCTGCCAAGAGTATGTTATGATTCCAGTTATCAGTTCAGTCCTCCTTCTCTGCATTCCTAAAGCTACTGAATCGCATCAATAAGTTTCCGTCATTGTCTAGCCTTTACGTCTCCATGTAAGAGAAATACTGCATTTAATGATCATTTAATATTCTTCATCACGCACTACATGTAGAATAATGCATGCTCCAGTCTTAGAGTCCGTTAGCCTCTCCCCTCCTGACTCTTAGTTTATATCAACATGTTCTCTAAACATCAGATACTAGATACTGCTTAGGTACATGTCGCCCTGACTCTCCAGACTTCAGTCTCTGCTCTTAGCACAGAGTTCATAGCCCCCAGCTTCTCCTAGTAACACGTCATTGCCAGTTTGTGCGCACCATTAGGTCAGAGGTCCCGGCTCCTTAGGTAGCCCCCTCCATGTTTCCGCCCCATTCATGACATATTCTGTTACGTTTGCATCACATGTCTATGTATACGCCCTGTTACACCTACTTTCACCCTTATCTTTCGCGACTGCTACGCGTCACGCCTGTTGCTCCACCCACTGCTACGCCTATTGCAATGTAATGCTATGTGTTTGCGTTATGTATATATGCTCATGTACTGTTATTGAAAAATTATTCCTTATCCTTGTCCCGATTCTGCCCCCGGCAGCGCTGCCATCCTGTTCCCGTGCAGGTTGTCCTGTTCCTGTCCTTTATGCTGTAATAAACCTGCAAACTCCTACTACCTCGAATCTTGACTCTTATTTTATTGAGCTATCTGTTATTGCTAAGTCCAGACAAACCTAGATCCGGTATTATTTATTTATATACCACATAATGGCGCCCGAATAGGGACTTGCCCTTTCCCCACGCGCCGGTGAAGCCACGCCGGCCCCCTGACCCTCTGCAGCCGTGACGGAACCATACCGTGCACGTGCAGATATTTCTGCTTCAAGTATCCCTCAGGCCCACGGAGGAGACGGAGGTGGCGGTCCAGCATCCAGACGAGGCGGTGGAGGAACGCGGCGAGTCCCGACCAGAGCCCAAGCCGAGAGTCCAAGGTCCGAGGTATCCGGAGGCCCACCTGTAACAGAAGTCCGAAGTCCGTCCGTCCGGCGTCGAAGCAGTCCAGTCCAGTCTGAGGCCTTCCGTTCTTGCTGCCCGGTGAGTACCGTTGCTGGGGTAGTATCTAGACAGGGTCAATCTAATTGACTCTGGTCCGTGGGTTGGTGGTACACAGACCCACAAACGAAGTGTCCACTTCGGTGGATGCGGGTCCTGACGTGTCTCTGTATGAGACCGGTAAGTTTTGTACTGTTTCAGCAGTGCATCTAGTTTCTGTTCTAGTCAGTTCTGTTCTCGAGAAAATTCATGTATTCTGTTTTACGTATTCCAGGTAGTATTCTGTTCGAACTGTTATTTTAAATGTTATTCATGTATTTTAATGTCGTGGTATGAGTGCGAAGTAATTATCGTGTTTATTGTGTATTGTACTGTGTCCAGATTATAGTTCAGTCATGCCACTCTTTTCAAAACTGCGTCAGTTAAAAACCAGAAAAGGTCTGCTAGAAGCAGCAGTTCCTGTCCCGCCTAGGGACAGTCCAGGTCATTTCATGTATCAGAAGCATGGCATAAGCGCCATATTGTATCTAGATTTATGGGTAGAGTATACCAAACAGTTAGAAGAAAAGTATAGATGGCCCGTATCGGGTACATGGGATGCCGAGTGCATCATGCGAGTAGAAGAAGCATTATGGAAAAAGAAAGCCAGACAGTCACAGAAAGATGCCATTGAGTTATGGCGCAAAGAATCTCATAAAAGAACCGAAAAAGAAATCAGAAAGTCAGAATTAAGTAGAGAATCCTTAGAACGAGCCCAAGAAAGGGAATTAATCGAGATTGGTGAACGAGTTAAAACCGAACAGTCAGACAGACAGAGGCATGCTCTTATTAAGGGTATGTATCCTCTTCTTGCCGAGGGCTTGCCAAAAGCGACCCCAGAGGCATCCAGTAATTTCCCGCCACCACTAGTTCCGACCAAGCTACGTCACAAACCGACCGCAGCTGATATTTTCATTTCGTCCTATTTGGACGACACAGTCCCAGAATATGCAAATCCTGTTCCTACTCCGCCAGTCCCTGTAAATCAGGCACTTCCCGCTCCTCCAGACACCGGAGTACCTGTTACGGTACCCCCGGTCCAGCCCGCCATACAAGTCCAGCCTGCATTTCCATTTCCCACTCTGCCAGGACGAAGAGCATCAGTAGACGACTCTAGTATAGGGGCCGCAGGAGGAGGTCCTCCTCAAACCCCGCCACCACACAAGCGTTTAACGTTAGCCGAATTACATGCACAAGCGTCACAGCGTACGCCCAGGTATCAGTCTGTTGCAGAAATAAGAAAAGCCCTTACCGAATGTGGCTATGATCCAGTCCCAGGCGAGGATAGTATGGTTTTATATTCATTACGCGTAAGAAAGGTGACCGAGTATCTAGTCACCCTACCAGATATGAAAGAAGATCTAGACAGAATATATCGTTTCATCCGTACCGGGAATGATCCAGAAAGTATTAGTGATGTCATGTGCCAAAGAAAAGCTGAAGTCCAGCTCATGATATTAAAGTTTCTGATTAATTGTCTAATAAGGGAACAAGATTATCCGACCAAAGATCGAGCCGAAATGAAAGTCCTGACAAGGTGGAGTGATAATATAGCCGAGGGTAAGCACAGAACCATCAGTAGTATAGAGAGTATGTACAAGAAGATTCGTAAAGAAATAATAAGGGTACACGAACAACGTAAAGCAGCACAAGTAAGCGAGAAAGAAAATGACTCTTCTACAGAAGAGGTAGAGGACGAGAATCCCGACAGAATAGCGTATGTAGGAAAATCTAGATTTCCAGATCGCCATTTACGCCTAGAACACAAGCCAGTTTTTCACCATCCAGCACCAGAACAAGGTTCTCTGGAACAAGTATTTCAAGCTACCGATCACATTCTGAAATCACGAATCGGTTATAGCGAGTTAAGTACCATGCATGAACAAGAACTAGTCCGATCAGCAGTCCGATGGATTACTGATTCTACCACTTTTCAAGACGAAATAGTGGCACAAATGTTTCTGAAAATGCCCCCAGCCGAGCAACGACTGGCGGGTATGTATATGATCCAGCACCTCATTACATTGTATGAGGGTCAACATTCTGATCCAGGTCCGTTACATGATGTCCTGAACGAGTTACTCCAGTACAAATGGAAAGGTTTAGGTACTGATTTAATTAGTGTCATTCTAGAACAGCGCCACAAATATAGAACGTTCTTGAACCCGCATTTTGTTCATGCCTCACCCCCAGAAAGTAAACCCTTTTACATAGATAGACAGAATCCGTTACGAGAAGTACATCCAATTAAGACAGACGGTGGTGAAATGCAACGAGTGTTTGTTTACACCCCGATCACAAAGATGGAACTCTTAGAGATGAAAAAGTTAATTCCCTGTCATGATAAAGATCCAGCAGGGTTCCACCGAGAATTAAAAGACATGCTCCGTATGGGAGAATACACGTATCCAGACGTTATTAAAATGTTAAAAGTCCTATTGCCCGCAGGGGTATATGAGAAACTCAAAGAAAAAGAATGGGAGGTGGGAGAGAAAAAGATCGATTGGGCAGTTCTAGAAGCTGAAGACAAGGCACGAGTACCAGGTACCGGTCTTGGAGATAAATGTAAAGAATTACCAGAATTGTTAATACAAGTTTTGCCTAGATTATTGACAACTAGAAAGGAAGACTGGGATGCAATCTCAGCCTGTAAACAGAAACAAGACGAAGATATTAGTGATTTTTATTCTAGATTCGAGAAATGTTTTAGCATCAACAGTGGCCTCAAGACAAGTAGCGAGTCATACCCTCATCTTTTTGTTACTAAACTAGTCGAGAATTCAAGTCCACAAATTAAAAACCGAGTTTTGAAAGTCGAAAGTACCTGGCAAGCTAATACCCCGTCCCAGATGTTACAGATGCTTCAATATCACCAGAATAGAATCAGAGAAGAACAAGATCACGAGAGAAAACGTATGAAAGACACGAAAATGAAAGTACTAGTTGCACAATCCGTTCCTCAAGACAGTCAGAAGAGGGGTCCAAATCAAGCCAGTCATCCTGCAGCTCCCGTTAAAGGAAACTGCAATTATTGTAAACAGCCAGGTCATTTTATAAACGAGTGTGCTGTTCTGAAACACAACATAGCTACCGGTAAGACTAAAGAAAGACCACGTCCGCCGAGACAAGAACAAGTTACACAGACTCCTCAGTCACAGAATGCACCGCAGACAGTTACAGCACCGCAGCCTATCGCTGCAACACAGCATGTTACACAGCAGATGTACCAGTATGCACAGTCTGAGTATCCAGAGTATCAGCCATATTCATGAAACAGCCTAGAGAGGGAGGTAGGCTTGCCTCTCATCGAGATACCTGTAGATCAAGAAGGTCCCTATGTTCATAGTCAAGTATTAGGGAAAGACAGAAAGTTTTTGATTGATACAGGGGCAAGTAGGACCACCATCAGTCACGCCGAAGTTCCAGGGGCTCCGCTCTCAGGCTCAAGAAATGTTTCCCTTGGATTTTCAGGAAAACCTATTGTAAATGAAATATCAAAGCCAGTTACTCTAGAAGTAGGTCCATTGTCCCGCACTACTGATCTGTTACTTACTAAGTCATGTCCAGAGAATCTATTAGGCATTAAGACACTGAAAGAGTTAGGTGCAGTTATATGCTGTTCCCCAGAGGGAATACGATTGTTCCTACGTGACTTCAAGGGTCACTATGTATTACGAGATTTTGATCCGAGATTGTCCAATGTTCCGCAGCATCTATGGGCACAAGGTCCAACTGATGTTGGCTTTATGCAAATCACACCCCATCGTGTGACTCTCAAGCCAGGTGTAGTCCTGCCACGAATCAGACAGTACAGATTGCCACCTGAGGCTGTAGCAGCCTTATCCAAAATTATTGACGAGCTCATCGCTCAAGGAGTAGTTGTAGAAACTGACTCCAATGTATGTAATTCTCCGATCATTCCAGTCATGAAACGTACTGATCCAAATGCACCTCCAGTATATCGATTAGTGATTGATCTCCGAGAGCTTAATAAATGTATTATTCCGCAGTACCCAGTTGTCCCAGATATCTCTTCCCTATTGACAGCCATTGATTCCGAAGCTTCATTTTTCACTGTCATAGACCTCAAGAACGCGTTTTTCAGTGTCCCCATTCATCCAGACAGCCAGTTTCTTTTCGGATTTTGTTTAAATGGAAGGAGCTATATGTTCACACGAGCTCCTCAAGGTTTCACAGAAAGTCCTAGTATTTACAGTCAAGCACTTAAGAGACAACTAGACAACATTCACATGCCAACTGACACTGCCCTGCTCCAGTATGTCGATGATCTACTGATCACAGCCCGTTCTGAATGTGCTTGCGAGCGAGCATCCCTTACAGTCTTGTATTTCCTAGCCGAGATGGGACACAAGGTGTCCCCTTCGAAGCTTCAATTCTGTGTCCAGCAAGTGGTCTACTTAGGACACTTACTGTCCAAGAGGGGTAGGCAGTTGACACCAGACCGAATCCAGTTAATAGCGAGTCTTCCTCAGCCCAAGACCCAGAAGGAGGTACGTGCTTTTATTGGCCTTACTTCTTATTGCAGACAATGGATTCCTCAGTATGCATTTCTAGCCAAGCCACTGATACAGTTAACGACACAGGAGGCAGCCGTATCGACTGTCCTCCCTTGGACATCTGAACATACACTTAGTTTTAATGAGTTAAAGAAAGCCCTATGTCAAGCCCCAGTTCTAGCAACACCGAACTACAGTAAGTCTTTTACACTTTTCGTCACTGAACGCGAAGGTACAGCATTATCAGTCCTCACACAAGATCAAGCAGGACAGTACAAGCCCTGTGCTTATTTTTCGAGCACATTAGATCCTGTAGCCCAGGCTCTGCCTGCGTGCCTCAAGTCAGTTGCAGCCACAGCACTAGCTATCAGACAAAGTGATTCCATAGTATTAGGACACTCCCTGACAGTACAAGTCCCACACTCCGTGGAAGTTCTTTTAAACCGAACACAAACTCAGCACTTGACAATTGCACGTTTAACAGGTTATGAATTGACACTGTTCCAGCCACACATAGAAATCAGACGCTGCAACGTCCTAAATCCTGCTACATTATTACCATCAGTTAATTTGAATTCTGCCACACACGACTGTGTGGAAGTAGTTAACATCATGACAAAGCCAAGACAAGATCTGACAGATATTCCATTACCAGATCCAGACCTGACACTTTATGTGGATGGTTCATGTATGAGAACAAGTACAGGAGAACTAGTCGCCGCGTATGCAGTGACTACTGACACTGAAGTTATTGAGACACACCGTATTGACACCCTGTCTGCTCAAGCAGCGGAGCTAGTTGCTCTGACTCAAGCCTGCATTCACGCCAAGAACTTGAAAGTTAATGTTTACACAGATTCACGTTACGCATTTGGAGTCGTACACGACTTCGGAGTGCTCTGGCAAGAGAGAGGTTTCATGACTTCTCATGGAACCAAGATTCAGCATGGTCTCCTTATTCAAGCTCTGTTAGATGCAATACATTTACCGACATCCATTGCTATCATGAAGTGCAAAGCACATACGAAAGTTACTGACATTATTTCCCAGGGTAATGATCTAGCAGATCGCACAGCCAAGCTTACAGCTCAGACACTACAGTTAACCCGACACAGACACACACTCCAGATCTGACTACCTGTATGACAGTTAAGGACCCTACTCAAGACGTCATAGATATCCAGTTACATGCTACTCCCGATGAAATCAAAAAATGGTCCGAACAAGGAGGGGTACAGACAGATCAAGGATGGTTAACGAAGGGTAGAGCCACATGGTTTCTCCCCGACTCTATGGTTCAAGTCATTATTAATACCGCACATAGTCCAGCACATTTAGGAGAAAAAGCTATGTTAGACAGTATCCAGAATATTTGGTTCAACAAGCATTTACGAGCTGCAGCCAAGCAGAAAGTCCGTACCTGTATGATATGTTGTCAGTTTAATCCAGGTAAAAGTGTCCCGGTGGAACAAGGTGGTTTCCAGCCCCCTGACCACCCTTTTGAAGTCCTCCAGATGGATTACATTCAGATGGAGCGATGTCGAGGTTTCAAGTATGTCCTTGTAGTTGTATGCGCTTTGTCCAGATGGACGGAAGCATATCCAGTCCCAGATTACACAGCCGCGACCACTGCCAAGCAGTTGGTTCGTGAATTCTTCCCCCGTTATGGACTCCCTAGGGTCGTATATTCTGACAACGGCCAGCCATTCTCATCTGAACTCATGAAACATGTGTCCCTTTTGTTAGGGTACCAGTGGAAGTTCCATTGTGTACGCCATCCTGAAGCAGCCGGTCTCGTAGAGAGACATAATCAGACCCTGAAAATTCGAATTGCAAAAGTTTGTCAAGAGAAAGGTGTGGACTGGCTAGTAGCTCTGCCAGTTGCTCTGTTCTATATGCGCATGGTCGCACATTCCAGATCAGGTCTGTCCCCGTATGAGGTCATTTTCGGCCGCCCCCCTAACATGTGGGGTACACCTAGACCCCGAAGTATTACCGATGTTTCAAGTAATATGCTGACAGATTACCTAGCTTCCTTGATGTCTG
This sequence comes from Lissotriton helveticus, assembly GCF_964261635.1. NCBI lineage: Eukaryota > Metazoa > Chordata > Amphibia > Caudata > Salamandridae > Lissotriton > Lissotriton helveticus. The sequence goes on from NC_136057.1 coordinate 389,247,137, forward strand.
CCCTCAACTCTTGTCGTTCACAGGTTGCTGCCGCATTTCCAGACAATACCGAGGTGGCACCGCATGAAATCGTTCCAGGATCCATGGTCCTAGTGCGAAATTTCGATCGCTCAAGTCCGCTGGAGCCTCGCTGGAAGGAGCCCCGACAGGTCCTCCTGGCCACCCGTACAGCCGTGAAGTTGGAGGGACGCAAAGGCTGGGTGCATCTTTCACATATTAAAAAATTTAATGGACTGGCACCTGTCTCAAAGAACATTTCCCAGGATTCAAAGGACTGCCAAAGTACTATTCTTAAGGACTGTCCCGCAAAAGACAATGATACTGCACCCTCCCTGTTAGAGAAAACTCCGCAACAGGAGTATAAGCAAAAGTTAAGGTCTAGTAAAATAAGTCAGCCAGTTTGATTGTCTAAGTCCTCCCCTAGGTGAAACGGTTAGACCGGTTTCTGACATGTATAAAATAGACCCCCATAGTGAGAGAGTTAGTCAAAACTCAATCCGATGTATCGTTTTTCTATGTTTCATATTATTTCTCAGTATTATGATTTCCTGCACCAGTTATGCATTTTACCTGTATTTCCCAGTTTCTCATGTAAATAAGTCTTCTAATGTTACAGTAGAGCACACGTTTAGTGATCTGCCTCCTCATGAACTCTCTTACCGCCTCGCTATGCGTAACAACTCTTTTATCCGCATGTTACATTATTCACACCAGACCAGCAATGCCACTAATTGTTGGGTGTGTGGTCGACTCCCCCCTTTTCAGACACCGAAGGGAGTTCTGCCACTCTTTCCTTATCCATTTTCACATAATGGTTCGTGTGGAGCATGGTCCACGTTAACGTCATCCTCAACAGATATGTCTTTTCTTAACAGTACATGTTTTCCGGACAAGCAAGGTCTTCCCCACAGAACAGGGTTAGATCTAGAAAACGAAGTTTACAATCTAGGTAATTATTCTTCGAATTTCATGGTCCTGAATGTTCAGTCTGATTCCACTCCAGACTTACCTGCTATTTCAGTACTACCAGTCAAAGGCGAATTATGTGTTAGAAATAATGGTTCCGTACATGTAGGACATAGCGATTGTACTACTATTGTCAAATATAGTGACAGTAGGAAATCTATTTTCAAAGCTTCACGTCATTCTTATTTTATTTGTGGTCAGACCGCATATGTTCGTCTGCCCCTCGATTGGGAGGGAACCTGTTACATTGCCTTCCTACTGCCACCTGTTTTCCTAGCCCCATCTGATTATCATAGAAACACACATCTAGTACACATTAGACATAGAAGGGAGTCCCTGATTGTCGATTATACTGAAACTGCTCTAGAACAGTATACAGATTTCAATAGAGGTTTCTTCTTCTTTATAGGACCTATCCAGAATAGTAAGCTAATCCGTAGGTTAACCAGAACCCTTGAAGCAGTAGTCAATGAGACTGCCTCTGCCATAGGTAACTTAACCGAAGAGCAATCTGCTATGAGATTTGTCGTTTTGCAAAATCGTCTCGTCCTTGACGTCATATTGGCCGATAGGGGCGGGGCCTGTAGAGTCATCGGATCTAGTTGCTGCATTTTCATTCCTAATAACGCGCCGTCTGTTTATTCAGCTATAACCAGACTCCATAAAATTGCCCATCTGTTACACCAAGATCCAGGCACCTGGACATGGTCCGGTTGGTTCTGGAATATAATTTCCGCCTGGGGATGGAAAGTCTTGTCCTTTCTAGGTATTGCAGTAGCGATCATATTTAGCTGCTGCCTCTGTATACAATGTGGCCCTGCGATTTGCGGCATTTGTGCTACCTCTTGTATTCCTAGTCCCAAGCCCCGTTCTAAATCCCGTTCCAGGATAATTCGAGACGAGCAAATGATACTGTATGAAATGATAGACGGTATCATGAATATTGATGTTTCCTGATGGAAACGTAGTGACAAGGAGGGAATGTGGAAAAGTAAATTTTGCCATGTTCTGTGTCCCTACGCGTCCTCCATCATATGTTATCTGTGCATGATTGATATGCATATGTATTCCCTATGTTCGATTAAAGACGCAATTATAGTTGTGTCCACCTCTAGTATGTCAGTTTCCAGTTCTCGTGAATACTACGAATATCAGGCCTATGTAAAGTTACGTTGCCACGTTTCTCAGTGTGCACGTTATTCCATTGTAAAGTCCCCGTTTCTAGGCCTCAAAAGGGCCTGGACACCAGATTCAGCTCCTGTCTCCTGTCTCCTGAAGCCTCGCTGAGGAGCGATACAGCCCCCACCTGTATCCCTGACCCTTCACTTACTTCCTGCCTCGCAGTGCCCGGCTCAGCCTGGCTCTGCCTCTGAGTCTGCCAAGAGTATGTTATGATTCCAGTTATCAGTTCAGTCCTCCTTCTCTGCATTCCTAAAGCTACTGAATCGCATCAATAAGTTTCCGTCATTGTCTAGCCTTTACGTCTCCATGTAAGAGAAATACTGCATTTAATGATCATAATATCAAAAACTAACAATACCTCAATCATATCAATTGAGCCATGCGACTGGTCAGATCACCATGCCATAACCTTCCTGATAAACAATCTGAAACGGAACAAGACCTTACAACCCACCAGACATAAGAAATGGATGCGAGACATGAAAGATCCGAATATGGCCTTATTAGTGGAAAGCTGTGAGAAGAAATTGATCCCACCAAACAACTTGCAGAGCGTAGAGGAACTTACTGACCATTACACTAAAACAGTAACGAATATAGTCAACACTACGATGCCACTAAAAATGAAAAGAGTCACAGAGAAGACAAAAAACCCATGGTTCAATGAAACACTTAATGAAGAAAGGAGGAAACTAAGACTAGCGGAAAGGAAATGGAGACAACGACCATCATCACCTGAACTGAAAGCACTCAGAAGAATAAGAAGCGAATATAACAAAAAGGTACTAAACTCCAAAAAAGAATTTATCAGATCTGAACTAGATAACGCCAAAAACAGACCGCGGAAATTATTCGAGATTCTAAAACAACAATCCAATAAATTAGCTAAAACCAGCCAAGAAAACACAAAAACGCAAATAAGCTGTGAAGAATTCTCAACATTCTTCACAGAAAAGGCAAGCAAGTTGGAAAGAGAGCTCAGGAAAGAAGCTGACAACATTGGCAATACGTACAGACAGAATCCCATTATCACCGTAGAAAACACCATTGAGAGGACTAAAAACAAGGCACAATGGGAGAACTTCAAACTACTGGATCAGAATAACATAGCCAGAACACTATCTGACATCAAACCTAACAATCACTATAATGATCCACTACCATCTAAATGTGTCAGAGAAATAAACCACATTGTGATTCCCATCTGGACGAAAATAATAAACGCCTCTTTATCACAAGGGATCCTTCCAGACTGCCTAAAAACAGGTCAAGTCGTCCCTATCATCAAGAAACCGACAGCGGACCCAGCAGATCCAAACAACTTTCGCCCAGTGACCAACATCCCTATACTTGCCAAACTCATAGAGAAATGCGTACAAAAGCAACTA
>NC_136057.1:389258172-389263172 GCF_964261635.1 Lissotriton helveticus
ATGTGATGAGTAGACATTTACACTGTAGAGGAACGTAACGGGCGGGCCATTAGGTTGCAAGAACTAAGGTGTCTAACAGTTACGGAATCGGTGGACGTACATTTTATAATTAAAATACGACAGGGCCAGTTACAATAAAATTATCTAGATATACATTTGCGGGCAAGTACCATGGGTGACGTTAATTCGAACTTTCAATAGTACAGTAATCAATAACACATCAGAACTTAATATCAATAGGGATGTCGAAATATTCAATCAATTCTCGTCCCCGCCCGCCATGTGCTTCAAAACTGCATACGTATCTCGTGATTTCAAGGTTCTGCAACCAGTACACAACAAGGAGTTACGAGTCCCATTTATTCCGGCGCCATTTTGGGCGAGGACGGGCAGGTCCAGGATATAGTCAAAATGTCTCTACCAACCATCGACTATGATGATGTTCATATGCTGTATTTATTAGAGTAACACTCATCTGTCCACATGAAATTAATTTGCCACAATCTAAACATGTCATTTTAATCTTTCCAAAGTTCTTCTAAAAATTTGGGACCGTTTCCCTTGCCTCTGAAGCTCTCAGTGCCACTTCTTTGATGAATGTACTAGCAGGTCAGGGGTTCTCCTCCAAATCTCTCTTTTATGCAGCACTATAATTAATTGGTGCCACCTCTCCATATGACGATGCATGGTATAGTTACCACAACTATATTTTTTTTCGGTTCCTCTGGAGAGTTCATCGTGGCAGATGAAGCGTGTAACGTACCGGGCATTTACCTTTTTTTGCATGTACAGGAAAGGAAAAAAAAATCGAGCGTCCGAGTTCTAAGGTGTCCCAGGGCCATTTTAGTGGAGGACATGATACAGCGATAATGCCCTGGATAAGGACACTTCCTTCGGGCACCCCACGCCGTCTTTCGGCGCAGCATTGTAGGATGGCCACACCAGTGCGGCAACTTGCTAGACACCACCTCGGTGCCATCCGGATCTCGGCGCCCCACTGCAGATGAACTGCCTCCACATGGAGAAGCGGGAGAGGCTCGTTTGCGCCGCCTCCCCCCCCCCCTTCGGGCACCCCACGCCGACTTTCGGCGCAGCATTGTAGGATGGCCACACCAGTGCGGCAACTTGCTGGACACCACCTCGGTGCCAACCGAATCTCAGCGCCTTGTGTTGTCTTCCATTCCGAAAATATTGTTGGCAGCATTTTGAAAGGAAAGACAAACAGCCGTTTGTGGCCCTCACTACACCGTTCTCCTAGTGAGTCTCACATTGTTACATTTAGGAAGAATGTTGAAGAGTAGTATGTTGAAAATCTGAAGCCATTGTTATACAAACTCTCAACCAGCCTTGGATGGAAAAATCCTGAAGAATGTACAAACTGAAAACCAGTTTTTCTCTGTATAGCATCAGCAGCAACGCTTGAGTCAGCTTTGTGTGAAGCCGCCATTTTGATTCAATCAATAGCGTCCCCCTGCACACATTCAGGGACCTGGTCGTGTCTTCAGGTCAAACGGATTGTGGGACAAGATGCACAAAGGAAAAGGAAAAAAGTTCCGCCGGACCCCGGGAGGTGGCCGCCTATGTCATGGGCGATCTTAGGCCACACCAGGGCAATAGTGAAGCTGCAGCAGGTGCAAATAAGCTTCAGACAGTGTTACAAGCGCTGCTCAGAACTCTCAACTATGACACCACCTCGGTGCCATCCGGATCTTGGCGCCTTGTGCTGGTTCCGGCCTATTCACACATCGGTCCGCTACTGACGCCACCTCACAGGCCAACGGGGCACCCCACGCCGACTTTCGGCGCAGCATTGTAGGATGGCCACACCAGTGCGGCAAATTGCTGGACACCACCTCGGTGCCATCCAGATCTCGGCGCGTTGTGCTGCCTTCGGCCTATTCGCCACAAGTGCGCACGCAACTCAGCTGCATAGCGAGTGAAACACCAAGGGGCGCCCCACTGCAGCCGAGGAACCTCCATCTTGGGGGCGACGCACAGCATCACATTGCTTTCCAATGCAGTCAGATCCTCAAACAGCCCCCACTGACTGACGCGAACTCACAGGCCAACGGGGCGCCCCACGCCGACTTTCGGCGCAGCATTGTAGGATGGCCACACCAGTGCGGCAAGTTGCTGGACACCACCTCGGTGCCATCCGGATCTTGGCGCGTTGTGCTGCCTTTGGCCCCATTCGCACATCAGTCCGCTACTGACGCCATCTCACAGGCTAATGGGGCGCCCCACGCCGACTTTCAGCATTGTAGGATGACCACACCAGTACAGCAACTTGCTAGACATCACCTCGGTGCCATCCGGATCTCGGCGCCCCACTGCAGATGAAGTGCCTCTCAACTATGAAACCACCACTGTGACATCCGGATCTTGGCGCGTTGTGCTGCCTTCGGCCTATTCGCACATCGGTCCGCTACTGACGCCATCTCACAGGCTAATGGGGCGACCCACGCCGAGTTTCAGCATTGTAGGATGACCACACCAGTGCAGCAACTTGCTAGACATCACCTCGGTGCCATCCGAATCTTGGCATCTCAACGCCTAGTGGTATCTTCCATACAGAAAATATTGTTACGCTACCTTTGGCCCCATTCGCACATCAGTCCGCAACTTAGACATCACCTCGGTGCCATCCGGATCTTGGCATCTCAGCGCCTTGTGGTGTCAGTCAGAAAATATTGTTGCGCTGCCTTTGGCCCCATTCGCACATCAGTCCGCTACTGACACCATCTCACAGGCCAACAGGGCGCCCCACGCCGACTTTCAGCATTGTAGGATGGCCACACCAGTGCGGCAACTTACTAGACACCACCTCGGTGCCATCCGGATCTTGGCGCGTTGTGCTGCCTTCGGCCTATTCGCACATCGGTCCGCTACTGACGCAAACTCACAGGCCAACGGGGCGCCCCACGCCGACTTTCAACATTGTAGGATGGCCACACCAGTGCTGCAACTTGCTGGACACCACCTCGGTGCCATCCGGATCTTGGCGCGCTGTGTTGCCTTCGGCCTATTCGCACATCGGTCCGCTACTGACGCCGCCTCACGTGCCAACGTATTTTCTCCGCATTTTATACCCTATGCCGCATAACAGGTCATGTGACTTGTTTATAAAACTTTTCATTGGTTCATTTTACTTTTGGTTTCCTAATGATGGAAGGCTTGATCATATGACCTAAAAACAACACTTTTCATTGGATGAAAACTTTTTTTTTTTCCAAACGATGAAAGCCCCACCTTGTTTCTGGATGTTTCAGACTGAAGCTGGCGTCAGCATGAGAGCACCACCATCTCGTAGCTCCGTCGTAGTCATTCCGTGAGCAATCATGGCAGCCGCTCCCCACCAGAAGCCTGCAGGAGTCGGGGCCCCCAAAACTTTTGATGAATTCTCAAGGCGGAGGGGACGCTTTCGAGAATGGGGTCCAAGACCTAGCAGACAAGCGTCCGATTTCCAAGGTGTCCCAGGGCCATTTCAGTGGACCAGGCCCAAAAAGGAAAGAGCCTGCCGCCATTTTGAGAGTCCTGTGACAGCCGCCTATCGCTGCACCGCAAGAGTGGGCGCAACTCAGCTGAATTGCGGCTTTTGACACAGTGGACCAAAAACGGACGGAATGGCAACTGAAACGGTAAAGGGGCGCCCCACTACAACAGATGACACTCCACCTGGAGAGGCCCGTTCACGCCGCCTCCCCCGGGGCGCCCCACGCCGTTATTCGGAGCAGCATTGTAGGATACCAAAACCAGTGCGGCAACTTACTGGACATCACCTTGGTGCCATCGTTCTGCTGCCTTGGAACTATTCGCACAACAGTTTGCTACTGAAGACCCACCCCCCGCGACGCCCCACGCCGTTATTTGCTGGGTGGCAACTTACTAGACATCACTTTCGTGTCATCTAGATTTCAGCGCGTTCTGCTGCCTTGGAACTATTCGCACAACAGTTTGCTACTGATGACCCGCCCCACGCCGGAAATCTGGACGTTGTGCTGCGTTGGGACTATTCGCACAGCCGACCGCTACTTCGTTGTTTTTCCCTAAAATGTTTATATGTTATTACTATTTTTGTTTTCTTGTATATATTTATAAATTATTAAAGTTTTATAATCTTACTACTTTGTCGGAGTGCTATATATTTTTGATTGTGACACATAATTGTAAAAACTTTGATGTACAAAGAGTCATCCCTGGAATCTTCCGCTTCACGCTCGGTCCCCTCCCCAATCACAATACAGGATGGTTTTCAGATAATAGCAACGCTTCTGCTGTGACGGATCTCATCGAGTGTGGGCCTTGATCTACTATAACTCCTTTGAAGAGGGGTGAATCTTTACAGCTGTGGCCATAAACTACATCTGCAGGGCTAGCTGATACCCTAGGACCAGCCTGGACAATCGGACACAGAGGAAAAGGAGTGTCAGAGGGTGCAGTAGTGAATAGGGCGAAAGGGAGGTGTCGGGCGGGCACAGGGTGTGATTCTCAGGAAAGAGCAGCGCAGATGGGGGGAGGTTTATTACCCATGCATAAGACAGAGAGCGGGGGTGACCACTGCCTGGGGGAGATGCTTGCGAGGGTGGGGAGCCATGCTAAGGATCGACAGCGTGCACAGAGTGGGTCTGGTCAAGGCATCTAAAATGGCTGCCGTGCACGACAAAAGTGTGGCATTTGAAAAAAGACAAGATGGCGCAGACAATGTTTTTCAACACTTCCTGATTTCCTTCGAATCGAACGTTAACAGACGTTGGGGCATATTACCAAAGTTAAGCGATATTTATCCCTAACGATGCATTGCAAAGATTTTTTTACCGTCAGAAATTATCGCAGATAAACCTTGCTATTATCAAAGTTTATCGCAAATACGATAAAAACCGACCGCAATGCATTAATATCGCTGAAAACTCAGCGATATTCATGCATTACCGAGCTAATCCTCTTAGCCATGTTATCCACCTCCCATAGGATAACATGGCTAAGAACTGCTCAGGGCAGCT